>NW_026869263.1:0-80488 GCF_020745735.1 Hemiscyllium ocellatum | reverse complement strand
CCTTGGACACTATGGGACAATATAGCATTGCCAATCCAACCAAACCTACACATCCCTGGAGACTACGGGACAATTTAGCATGGCCAATCCACCCTAACCTGCACATCCCTGGGCATATGGGACAATTTAGCATGGCCAATCCACCCTAACCTGCACATCCCTGGACACTATGGGACAATTTAGCATGGCCAATCCACCCTAACCTGCACATCCCTGGACACTTTGGGACAATTTAGCATTGCCAATCCACCCTAACCTGCACATCCTGGACACTGTGGAACAATTTAGCATGGCCAATTCACTCTAACCTGCACATCCCTGGACACTGTGGGACAATTTAGCACGGATAATCCACCCTAACCTGCACATCCCTGGACACTTTTTGACAATTTAGCATGGCCAATCCACCCTTAACCTGTACATCTCTGGGCAGTATATGACAATTTAGCATGGCCAATCCACCCTAACCTGCACATCCCTGGGCACTATGGGACAATTTAGCATGTCCAATCCACCCTAACCTGCACATCTCTGGGCACTGTAGGACAATTTAGCTTGGCCAATCCACCCTAACTGCACATCCCTAGGCACTATGGGACAATTTAGCATGGCCAATCCACCCTAACTGCACATCCCTGGACACTTTGGGACAATTTAGCATTGCCAATCCACCCTAACCTGCACATCCCTTGGCACGATGGGACAATTTAACATGGCCAATCCACCCTAACCTGCACATCCCTGGGCACTATGGGACAATTTAGCACAGCCAATTCACTCTAACCTGCACATCCCTGGACACTGTTGGACAATTTAGCACGGCTTATACACCCTAACGTCCACTCCTTGGACACTATGGGACAATATAGCATTGCCAATCCAACCAAACCTACACATCCCTGGAGACTACGGTACAAATTAGCATGGCCAATCCACCCTAACCTGCACATCCATGGACACTTTGGGACAATTTAGCATTGCCAATCCACCTAACCTGCACGTCCCTTGGCACGATGGGACAATTTAGCATGGCCAATCCCCCAACCTGCACATCCCTGGGCACTATATGACAATTTAGCATGGCCAATCCACCCTAACCTGCACATCCCTGGACACTTTGGGACAATTTAGCATTGCCAATCCACCCTAACCTGCACATCCCTGGACACTGTGGAACAATTTAGCATGGCCAATTCACTCTAACCTGCACATCCCTGGACACTGTGGGACAATTTAGCACGGATAATCCACCCTAACCTGCACATCCCTGGACACTTTTTGACAATTTAGCATGGCCAATCCACCCTTAACCTGTACATCTCTGGGCAGTATATGACAATTTAGCATGGCCAATCCACCCTAACCTGCACATCCCTGGACACTGTGGGACAATTTAGCATGGCCAATCCACCCTAACTGCACATCCCAGGACACTATGGGACAATTTAGCATGGCCAATCCACCCTAACCTGCACATCCCTGGACACTGTGGGACAATTTAGCATGGCCAATCCACCCTAACCTGCACATCCCTGGCACTGTGGGACAATTTAGCATGGCCAATCGACCCTAACTTGCACTTCCCTGGGCACTGTGGGACAATTTAGCATTGCCAATCCACCCTAACCTGCACATCCCTGGACACTGTGGGACAATTTAGTATGGCCAATCCACCCTAACCTGCACATCCCTGGCACTGTGGGACAATTTAGCATGGCCAATCCACCCTAACCTGCACATCCCTGGGCACTGTCAGACAATTTAGCATGGCCAATCCACCCTAACCTGCACATCCCTGGACACTGTTGGTCAATTTAGCATGGCCAATCCACCCTAACCTGCACATCTCTGGGCACTATGGGACAGTTTAGCATGGCCAATCCACCCGAACCTGCACAAACCTGGGCACTATGGGACAATTTAGCATTGCCAATCCACCCTAACCTGCACATCCCCAGGCACTGTGCGACAATTTAGCATTGCCAATCTACCCTAACCTGCACATCCCTGGACACTGTGGGACAATTTAGCATGGCCAATCCACCCGAACGTGCACATCCTTGGACACTACAGGAGAATTTAGCATGGCCAATCCACCCTAACCTGCACATCCCTGGACACTGTGGGACAATTTAGCATTGCCAATCCACCCTAAACTGCACATCCCTGGGGACTATGGGACAATTTAGCATGGCCGATCCACCCTAACCTGCACATCCCTAGACACTGTGGGACAATTTAGCATGGCCCATCCACCCTAACCTGCACATCCCTGGGCATATGGGACAATTTAGCATTGCCAATCCACCCTAACCTGCACATCCCTGGGCACTATGGGACAATTTAGCATGGCCCATCCACCCTAACCTGCAAATCACTGGGCACTATGGGACAATTTAGCATGGCCAATCCACCCTAACCTGCACATCCCTGGACACTATGGGACAATTTAGCATGGCCAATCCACCCTAACCTGCACATCCCTGGACACTATGCGACAATTTAGCATTGCCCTTCCACCCTAACCTCCAAATCACTGGGCATTATGGAACAATTTAGCATGGCCCATCCACCCTAACCTGCACATCCCTGGGCACTATGGGACATTTTCACATGGCCAATCTACACCAACCTGTACATCCCTGATCACTATGGGACAATTTAGAATGGCCAATCCACCCTAACCTGCACATCCCTGGGCAGTATGGGGACAATTTAGCATGGTCAATCCACCCCAACCTGCACATCCCTGGGCACTATGGGACATGTTAGCATGGCCAATCCACCCTAACCTGCACATCCCTGGGCATTATGGGACAATTTAGCGTGGCCAACCCACCCTAAACCTGCACATCCCTGGGCACTATGCGACAATTTAGCCTGGCCAATCCACCCCAACCTGCGCATCCCTGAGCACTATGGGACAATTTAGCATGGCCAATCCACCCCAACCTGCACACCCTGGGCACTATGGGACAATTTAGCATGGCCAATCCACCCTAAACTGCACACCCCTGGGCACGATGGGACAATTTAGCATGGCCAATCCACCCCAACCTGCACATCCCTGGGCACTATGGGACAATTTAGCGTGGCCAACCCACCCTAACCTGCACATCCCTGGGCACTATGCGACAATTTAGCATGGCCAATCCACCCTAACCTGCGCATCCCTGAGCACTATCGGACAATTTTGCATGGCCAATCCACCCCAACGTACACACCCCTGGGCACTATGGGACAATTTAGCATGGCCAATCCACCCTAACTTGCACATCCCTGGGCATGATGGACAATTTAGCATGGCCAATCCACCCAACCTGCACATCCCTGGGCACTATGGGACATCTTAGCATGGTCAATCCACCCCAACCTGCACATCCTGGGCACTATGGGACAATTTAGCATGGCCAATCCACCCTAACCGGCACATCCCTGGACACTGTGGGACAATTTAGCATGGCCCATCCACCCTAAACCTGCACATCCCTGGGCATATGGGACAATTTAGCATGGCCCATCCACCCTAACCTGCACATCCCTGGGCACTGTGGGACAATTTAGCATGGCCAATCCACCCTAACCTGCACATCCCTGGACACTATGGGACAATTTAGCATTGCCCATCCACCCTAACCTGCAAATCACTGGGCACTATGGGACAATTTAGCATGGACCATCCACCCTAACCTGCACATCCCTGGACACTATGAGACAATTTAGCATGGCCAATCCACCCGAACCTGCACATCCCTGGACACTATGGGACAATTTAGCATTGCCCTTCCACCCTAACCTGCAAATCACTGGGCACTATGGGACAATTTAGCATGGCCCATCCACCCTAACCTGCACATCCCTGGGCACTATGGGACAATTTCACATGGCCAATCCACACCAACCTGTACATCCCTGATCACTATGGGACAATTTAGCATGGCCAATCCACCCTAACCTGCACATCCCTGGGCACTGTAGGACAATTTAGCACGACCAATCCACCCTAACCTGCACATCCCTGGGCACTATGGGACAATTTAGCATGGCCAATCCACCCTAACCTGCACATCCTGGGCACTATGGGACAATATAAAATGGCCAATCCACCCTAACCTGCACATCCTGGGCACTATGGGACAATGTTAAATGGCCATCCACCCTAACGTGCACATCCCTGGGCACTATGGGACAATTTAGCATGGCCATTCACCCTAACCTGCACATCCCTGGGCACTGTGGGACAATTTAGCATTGCCAATCCACCCTAACCTGCACATCCCTGGACACTTTGGGACAATTTAGCATTGCCAATCCACCCTAACCTGCACATGCCTGGACACTTTGGGACAATTTAGCATTGCCATCCACCCTAACCTGCACATCCCTGGGACACTATGGGACAATTTAGCATGGCCAATCCACCACCCTAACCTGCACATCCCTGGGCACTCTGGGACAGTTTAGCATGGCCAATTGACCCTAACCTGCACATCCCTGGAATCTGTGGGACAATTTAGCATGGCCAATCCACCCTAACCTGCACATCCCTGGGCACTATGGGACAATTTAGCATGTCCAATCCACCCTAACCTGCACATCCTGGACACTGTGGGACAATTTAGCATGGCCAATCCACCCTAACCTGCACATCCCTGGGCACTATGGGGCAGTTTAGCATGGCCAATCCACCCTAACCTGCACATCCCTGGGCACTATGGGACAATTTAGCATGGCCAATCCACCCTAACCTGCACATCTCTGGGCACTGTAGGACAATTTAGCATGGCCAATCCACCCTAACCTGCACATCCCTAGGCACTATGGGACAATTTAGCACGGCCAATCCACCCTAACCTGCACATCCCTGGACACTTTGGGACAATTTAGCATTGCCAATCCACCCTAACCTGCACATCCCTTGGCACGATGGGACAATTTAACATGGCCAATCCACCCTAACCTGCACATCCCTGGGCACTATGGGACAATTTAGCACGGCCAATTCACTCTAACCTGCACATCCCTGGACACTGTTGGACAATTTAGCACGGCTTATACACCCTAACGTCCACTCCTTGGACACTATGGGACAATATAGCATTGCCAATCCAACCAAACCTACACATCCCTGGAGACTACGGTACAAATTAGCATGGCCAATCCACCCTACCTGCACATCCATGGACACTTTGGGACAATTTAGCATTGCCAATCCACCCTAACCTGCACATCCCTTGGCACGATGGGACAATTTAACATGGCCAATCCACCCCAACCTGCACATCCCTGGGCACTATATGACAATTTAGCATGGCCAATCCACCCTAACCTGCACATCCCTGGACACTGTGGAACAATTTAGCATGGCCAATTCACTCTAACCTGCACATCCCTGGACACTGTGGGACAATTTAGCACGGATAATCCACCCTAACCTGCACATCCCTGGACACTTTTTGACAATTTAGCATGGCCAATCCACCCTTAACCTGTACATCTCTGGGCAGTATATGACAAATTAGCATGGCCAATCCACCCTAACCTGCACATCCCTGGACACTGTGGGACAATTTAGCATGGCCAATCCACCCTAACTAGCACATCCCAGGACACTATGGGACAATTTAGCATGGCCAATCCACCCTAACCTGCACATCCCTGGGCACGATGGGATAATTTAGCATGGCCAATCCACCCTAACCTGCACATCCCTGGACACTGTGGGACAATTTAGCATGGCCAATCCACCCTAACCTGCACATCCCTGGACACTGTGGGACAATTTAGCATGGCCAATCGACCCTAACCTACACTTCCCTGGGCACTGTGGGACAATTTAGCATGCCAATCCACCCTAACCTGCACATCCCTGGACACTGTGGGACAATTTAGTATGGCCAATCCCCCTAACCTGCACATCCCTGGACACTGTGGGACAATTTAGCATGGCCAATCCACCCTAACCTGCACATCCCTGGGCATTGTCAGACAATTTAGCATGGCCAATCCACCCTAACCTGCACATCCCTGGACACTGTGGGTCAATTTAGCATTGCCAATCCACCCTAACCTGCACATCTCTGGGCACTATGGGACAGTTTAGCATGGCCAATCCACCCGAACCTGCACAAACCTGGGCACTATGTGACATTTTAGCATGGCCAATCCACCCTAACCTGCACATCCCCAGGCACTGTGCGACAATTTAGCATTGCCAATCTACCCTAACCTGCACATCCCTGGACACTGTGGGACAATTTAGCATTGCCAATCCACCCTTAACCTGCACATCCCTGGGGACTATGGGACAATTTAGCATGGCCGATCCACCCTAACCTGCACATCCCTAGACACTGTGGGCAATTAGCATTGCCAATCCACCCTAACCTGCACATCCCTGGGGACTATGGGACAATTTAGCATGGCCGATCCACCCTAACCTGCACATCCCTGGACACTGTGGGACAATTTAGCATTGCCAATCCACCCTAACCTGCACATCCCTGGGGACTATGGGACAATTTAGCATGGCCGATCCACCCTAACCTGCACATCCCTAGACACTGTGGGACAATTTAGCATGGCCCATCCACCCTAACCTGCACATCCCTGGGCATATGGGACAATTTAGCATGGCCAATCCACCCTAACCTGCACATCCCTGGGCACTGTGGGACAATTTAGCATGGCCAATCCACCCTAACCTGCAAATCACTGGGCACTATGGGACAATTTAGCATGGCCAATCCACCCTAACCTGCACATCCTGGACACTATGGGACAATTTAGCATGGCCAATCCACCCTAACCTGCACATCCCTGGGACACTATGGGACAATTTAGCATTGCCCATCCACCCTAACCTGCACATCCCTGGGCACTATGGGACAATTTCACATGGCCAATCTACACCAACCTGCACATCCCTGATCACTATGGGACAATTTAGAATGGCCAATCCACCCTAACCTGCACATCCCTGGGCAGTATGGGACATTTAGCATGGCCAATCCACCCTAACCTGCACATCCTGGGCATTATGGGACAATTTAGCGTGGCCAACCCACCCTAAACCTGCACATCCCTGGGCACTATGCGACAATTTAGCCTGGCCAATCCACCCCAACCTGCGCATCCCTGAGCACTATGGGACAATTTAGCATGGCCAATCCACCCCAACCTGCACATCCCTGGGACTATGGGACAATTTAGCATGGCCAATCCACCCTAAACTGCACACCCCTGGGCACGATGGGACAATTTAGCATGGCCAATCCACCCCAACCTGCACATCCCTGGGCACTATGGGACAATTTAGCGTGGCCAACCCACCCTAAACCTGCACATCCCTGGGCACTATGCGACAATTTAGCCTGGCCAATCCACCCCAACCTGCGCATCCCTGAGCACTATCGGACAATTTTGCATGGCCAATCCACCCCAACGTGCACACCCTGGGCACTATGGGACAATTTAGCATGGCCAATCCACCCTAACTTGCACATCCCTGGGCACGATGGGACAATTTAGCATGGCCAATCCACCCCAACCTGCACATCCCTGGGCACTATGGGACAATTTGCATGGTCAATCCACCCCAAACTGCACATCCCTGGACACTATGGGACAATTTAGCATGGCCAATCCACCCTAACCTGCACATCCCTGGACACTGTGGGACAATTTAGCATGGCCCATCCACCCTAACCTGCACATCCCTGGGCATATGGGACAATTTAGCATGCCCATCCACCCTAACCTGCACATCCCTGGGCACTATGGGACAATTTAGCATGGCCAATCCACCCTAACCTGCACATCCCTGGACACTATGGGACAATTTAGCATTGCCCATCCACCCTAACCTGCAAATCACTGGGCACTATGGGACAATTTAGCATGGCCCATCCACCCTAACCTGCACATCCCTGGACACTATGAGACAATTTAGCATGGCCAATCCACCCTAACCTGCACATCCCTGGACACTATGGGACAATTTAGCATTGCCCTTCCACCCTAACCTGCAAATCACTGGGCACTATGGGACAATTTAGCATGGCCAATCCACACCAACCTGTACATCCCTGATCACTATGGGACAATTTAGCATGGCCAACCCACCCTAACCTGCATCCCTGGGCACTATGGGACAATTTAGCATGGTCAATCCACCCCAACCTGCACATCCCTGGGCACTATGGGACATGTTAGCATGGCCAATCCACCCTACCCTGCACATCCCTGGCACTATGGGACAATTTAGCGTGGCCAACCCACCCTAAACCTGCACATCCCTGGGCACTATGCGACAATTTCGCCTGGCCAATCCACCCCAACCTGCGCATCCCTGAGCACTATGGGACAATTTAGCATGGCCAATCCACCCTAACCTGCACACCCCTGGGCACGATGGGACAATTTAGCCTGGCCAATCCACCTCAACCTGCACATCCCTGAGCACTATGGGACAATTTAGCATGGCCAATCCACCCTAACCTGCAAATCACTGGGCACTATGGGACAATTTAGCATGGCCCATCCAGCCTAATTTGCACATCCCTGGGCACTATGGGACAATTTAGCATGGCCAATCCACCCCAACCTGCACATCCCTGGGGACTAGGGGATAATTCAGCATGGCCAATACACCCCAACCTGCACATCCCTGGGCACTATGGGACAATTTAGCATGGCCAATCCACCCCAACCTGCATATCCCTGGGCACTAGGGGATAATTCAGCATGGCGAATCCACCCCAACCTGCACATCCTGGGCACTATGGGACAATTTAGCATTGCCAATTCACCCTAACCTGCACATCCCTGGGGACTATGGGACAATTTTGCATGGCCGATCCACCCTAACCTGCACATCCCTGGACACTGTGGGACAATTTAGCATGGCCCATCCACCCTAACCTGCACATCCTGGGCACTATGGGACAATTTAGCATGGCCCATCCACCCTAACCTGCAAATCACTGGGCACTATGGGACAATTTAGCATGGCCAATCCACCCTAACCTGCACATCCCTGGACACTATGGGACAATTTAGCATTGCCCATCCACCCTAACCTGCAAATCACTGGGCACTATGGGACAATTTAGCATGGCTAATCCACCCTAACCTGCACATCCCTGGACACTATGGGACAATTTAGCATTGCCCTTCCACCCTAACCTGCAAATCACTGGGCATTATGGGACAATTTAGCATGGCCATCCACCCTAACCTGCACATCCCTGGGCACTATGGGACAATTTCACATGGCCAATCCACACCAACCTGTACATCCCTGATCACTATGGGACAATTTAGAATGGCCAATCCACCCTAACCTGCACATCCCTGGGCAGTATGGGACAATTTAGCATGGCCAACCCACCCTAACCTGCATCTCCCTGGGCACTATGGAACAATTTAGCATGGTCAATCCACCCCAACCTGCACATCCCTGGGCACTATGGGACATGTTAGCATGGCCAATCCACCCTAACCTGCACATCCGTGGGCATTATGGGACAATTTAGCGTGGCCAACCCACCCTAAACCTGCACATCCCTGGGCACTATGCGACAATTTAGCCTGGCCAATCCACCCCAACCTGCGCATCCCTGAGTACTATGGGACAATTTTGCATGGCCAATCCATCCCAACCTGCACATCCCTGGGCACTATGGGACAATTTAGCATGGCCAATCCACCCTAAACTGCACACCCCTGGGCACGATGGGACAATTTAGCATGGCCAATCCACCCCAACCTGCACATCCCTGGGCACTATGGGACAATTTAGCATGGCCAACCCACCCTAAACCTGCACATCCCTGGGCACTATGCGACAATGTAGCCTGGCCAATCCAACCCAACCTGCGCATCCCTGAGCACTATCGGACAATTTTGCATGGCCAATCCACCCCAACGTGCACACCCCTGGGCACTATGGGACAATTTAGCATGGCCAATCCACCCTAACTTGCACATCCCTGGGCACGATGAGACAATTTAGCATGGCCAATCCACCCCAACCTGCACATCCCTGGGCACTATGGGACAATTTAGCATGGTCAATCCACCCCAACCTGCACATCCCTGGGCACTATGGGACAATTTAGCATTGCCAATCCACCCTAACCTGCACATCCCTGGGCCCTATGAGACAATGTAGCATGGCCAATCCACCCTAACCTGCACATCCCTGGACACTATGGGACAATTTAGCATTGCCAATCCACCCTAACCTGCACATCCCTGGGCACTATGGGACAATTTAGCATGGCCAATCCACCCTAACCTGCACATCCCTGGACACTGTGGGACAATTTAGCATGGCCAATCCACCCTAACCTGCACATCCCTGGGCATATGGGACAATTTAGCATGGCCCATCCACCCTAACCTGCACATCCCTGGGGCACTATGGGACAATTTAGCATGGCCAATCCACCCTAACCTGCACATCCCTGGACACTATGGGACAATTTAGCATTGCCCATCCACCCTAACCTGCAAATCACTGGGCACTATGGGACAATTTAGCATGGCCCATCCACCCTAACCTGTACATCCCTGGACACTATGAGACAATTTAGCATGGCCAATCCACCCTAACCTGCACATCCCTGGACACTATGGGACAATTTAGCATTGCCCTTCCACCCTAACCTGCAAATCACTGGGCACTATGGGACAATTTAGCATGGCCCATCCACCCTAACCTGCACATCCCTGGGCACTATGGGACAATTTCACATGGCCAATCCACACCAACCTGTACATCCCTGATCACTATGGGACAGTTTGGAATGGCCAATCCACCCTAACCTGCACATCCCTGGGCAGTATGGGACAATTTAGCATGGCCAACCCACCTAACCTGCATCTCCCTGGGCACTATGGGACAATTTAGCATGGTCAATCCACCCCAACCTGCACATCCCGGGGCACTATGGGACATGTTAGCATGGCCAATCCACCCTAACCTGCACATCCCTGGGCACTATGGGACCATTTAGCGTGGCCAATCCACCCTAACCTGCACACCCCTGGGCACGATGGGACAATTTAGCCTGGCCAATCCACCCCAACCTGCGCATCCCTGAGCACTATCGGACAATTTTGCATGGCCAATCCACCCCAACGTGCACACCACTGGGCACTATGGGACAATTTAGCAAGGCCCATCCAACCTAATTTGCACATCCCTGGGCACTATGGGACAATTTAGCATGGCCAATCCACCCCAACCTGCACATCCCTGGGCACTAGGGGACAATTTAGCATGGCCAATCCACCCTACCCTGCACATCCCTGGGCATTATGGGACAATTTAGCATGGTCAATCCACCCCAACCTGCACATCCCTGGGCACTATGGGACATGTTAGCATGGCCAATCCACCCTAACCTGCACATCCCTGGACACTGTGGGACAATTTAGCACGGCTAATCCACCCTAACCTGCGCATCCCTGGACACTTTGGGTCAATTGAGCATTGCCAAGACACCCAAACCTGCACATCCCTGGGCACTATGGGACAATTTAGCATGGCCAATCCACCCTAACCTGCACATCCCTGGGCACAATGGGACAATTTAGCATGGCCAATCCACCCTAACCTGCACATCACTGGGCACTACGGGACAATTTAGCATGGCCAATCCACCCTAACCTGCACATCCCTCGACACTATGAGACAATTTAGCATGGCCAATTCACCCTAACCTGCACATCCCTGGGCACTATGGGACAATTTAGCATGGCCCATCCAGCCTAATTTGCACATCCCTGGGCACTATGGGACAATTTAGCATGGCCAATCCACCCCAACCTGCACATCCCTGGGCACTAGGGGATAATTCAGCATGGCCAATCCACCCTAACCTGCACATACCTGGGCACTATGGGACAGTTTAGCATGGCCAATCCACCCTAACCTGCACATCCCTGGGCACTATGGGACAATTTCGCATGGCCAATCCAACCTAACCTGCACATCCCAGGGCACAGTGGGACAATTTAGCATGGCCCATCCACCCTAACCTGCACATCCCTGGGCACTATGGGACAATTTAGCATGGCCAATCCACCCTAACCTGTACATCCCTGGGCACTATGGGACAATTTAGCATGGCCAATCCACCCTAACCTGCACATACCTGGACACTGTGGGACAATTTAGCATGGCCAATCCACCCTAACCTGCACATCCCTGGACACTATGGGACAATTTAGCATGTCCAATCCACCCCAACCTGCACATCCCTGGGAACTATGGGACAGTTTAGCATGGCCAATCCACCCTAACCTGCACATCCCTGGGCACTATGGGACAATTTAGCATGGCCAATCCACCCTAACCTACACATCCCTGGACACTATGGGACAATTTAGCACGGCCAATCCACCCTAACCTGCACATCCCTGGACACTATGGGACAATTTAGCATGGCCAATCCACCCCAACCTGTACACCCCTGGGCATTATGGGACAATTTAGCATGGCCAATCCACCCTAACCTGCACATCCCTGGACACTATGGGACAATTTAGCATGGCCAATCCACCCTAACCTGCACATCCCTGGACACTGTGGGACAATTTAGCATGGCCAATCCACCCTAACCTGCACATTCCTGGACACTGTGGGACAGTTTAGCATGACCAATCCACCCTAACCTGCACATCCCTAGGCAGTATGGGATAGTTTAGCATGGCCAATCCACCCTAAACTGCTCATCCCTGGGCACTACGGGAAAGTTTAGCATGGCCAATCCACCCTAACCTGCACATCCCTGGGCACTACAGGACAATTTAGCATGGCCAATCCACCCTAACCTGCACATCCCTGGGCACTATGGGACAATTTAGGATGGCCAATTCACCCCAACCTGCACATCCCTGGACACTATGGGACAATTTAGCGTGGCCTATCCACCCTAACGTGCACATCCCTGGGCACTATGGGACCGTTTAGCATGGCATTCCACCCTAACCTGCACATCACTGGGCACTATGGGACAATTTAGCATGGCCAATCCACCCTAACCTGCACATCCCTGGACACTATGAGACAATTTAGCATTGCCCATCCACCCTAACCTGCAAATCACTGGGCACTATGGGACAATTTAGCATGGCCCATCCAGCCTAATTTGCACATCCCTGGGCACTATGGGACATGTTAGCATGGCCAATCCACCCTAACCTGCACATCCCTGGACACTGTGGGACAATTTAGCACGGCTAATCCACCCTAACCTGCGCATCCCTGGACACTTTGGGTCAATTGAGCATTGCCAAGACACCCAAACCTGCACATCCCTGGGCACTATGGGACAATTTAGCATGGCCAATCCACCCTAACCTGCACATCCCTGGGCACTATGGGACAATTTAGCATGGCCAATCCACCCTAACCTGCACATCACTGGGCACTACGGGACAATTTAGCATGGCCAATCCACCCTAACCTGCACATCCCTCGGCACTATGAGACAATTTAGCATTGCCCATCCACCCTAACCTGCAAATCACTGGGCACTATGGGACAATTTAGCATGGCCCATCCAGCCTAATTTGCACATCCCTGGGCACTATGGGACAATTTAGCATGGCCAATCCACCCCAATCTGCACATCCCTGGGCACTAGGGGATAATTCAGCATGGCCAATCCACCCCAACCTGCACATCCCTGGGCACTATGGGACAATTTAGCATGGTCAATCCACCCCAACCTGCACATCCCTGGGCACTATGGGACATGTTAGCATGGCCAATCCACCCTAACCTGCACATCCCTGGACACTGTGGGACAATTTAGCACGGCTAATCCACCCTAACCTGCGCATCCCTGGACACTTTGGGTCAATTGAGCATTGCCAATCCACCCCAACCTGCACATCCCTGGGCACTATGGGACATGTTAGCATGGCCAATCCACCCTAAACTGCACATCCCTGGACACTGTGGGACAATTTAGCACGGGTATTCCACCCTAACCTGCGCATCCCCGGACACTTTGGGTCAATTGAGCATTGCCAAGACACCCAAACCTGCACATCCCTGGGCACTATGGGACAATTTAGCATGGCCAATCCACCCTAACCTGCACATCCCTGGGCACTATGGGACAATTTAGCATGGCCCATACACCCTAACCTGCACATCCCTGGGCACTATGGGACAATTTAGCATGACACATCCACCCCAACCTGCACATCCCTGCGCACTATGGGACAATTTAGCATGGCCACTCCTCCCCAACCCTCACATCCCTGGGCACTATGGGACAATTTAGCATGGCCAATCCAGCCCAACCTGCACATCCCTGGGCACTGTGGGACAATTTAGCATGGCCAATCCACCCTAACCTGCACATCCCTGGACACTGTGGGACAATTTAGCATGGCCCATCCACCCTAACCTGCACATCCCTGGGCATATGGGACAATTTAGCATGGCCAATCCACCCTAACCGGCACATCCCTGGGCACTATGGGACAATTTAGCATGGCCCATCCACCCTAACCTGCACATCCCTGGGCACTATGGGACAATTTGGCATGGCCAATCCACCCTAACCTGCACATCCCTGGACACTATGGGACAATTTAGCATGGCCCATCCACCCTAACCTGCAAATCACTGGGCACTATGGGACAATTTAGCATGGCCCATCCACTCTAACCTGCACATCTCTGGGCACTATGGGACAATTGAGCATGGCCAATCCACTCTAACCTGCACATCCCTGGACACTATGGGACAATTTAGCATTGCCCTTCCACCCTAACCTGCAAATCACTGGGCACTATGGGACAATTTAGCATGGCCCATCCACCCTAACGTGCACATCCCTGGGCACTATGGGACAATTTCACATGGCCAATCCACACCAACCTGTACATCCCTGATCACTATGGGACAATTTAGAATGGCCAATCCACCCTAACCTGCACATCCCTGGGCAGTATGGGACAATTTAGCATGGCCAACCCACCCTAACCTGCATCTCCCTGGGCACTATGGGACAATTTAGCATGGTCAATCCACCCCAACCTGCACATCCCTGGGCACTATGGGACATGTTAGCATGGCCAATCCACCCTAACCTGCACATCCCTGGGCACTATGGGACAATTTAGCATGGCCAACCCACCCTAAACCTGCACATCCCTGGGCACTATGCGACAATTTAGCATGGCCAATCCACCCCAACCTGCGCATCCCTGAGCACTATGGGACAATTTTGCATGGCCAATCCACCCCAACCTGCACATCCCTGGGCACTATGGGACAATTTAGCATGGCCAATCCACCCTAACCTGCACACCCTGGGCACGATGGGACAATTTAGCATGGCCAATCCACCCCAACCTGCACATCCCTGGGCACTATGGGACAATTTAGCATGGTCAATCCACCCCAACCTGCACATCCCTGGGCACTATGGGACAATATAGCGTGGCCAACCCACCCTAAACCTGCACATCCCTGGGCACTATGCGACAATTTAGCCTGGCCAATCCACCCCAACCTGCGCATCCCTGAGCACTATGGGACAATTTTGCATGGCCAATCCACCCCAACCTGCACACCCTGGGCACTATGGGACAATTTAGCATGGCCAATCCACCCTAACCTGCACACCCCTGGGCAGGATGGGACAATTTAGCATGGCCAATCCACCCCAACCTGCACATCCCTGGGCACTATGGGACAATTTAGCATGGTCAATCCACCCCAACCTGCTTTCCCTGGTCACTATGGGACAATTTAGCATGGCCAATCCACCCAAACCTGCACATCCCTGGGCCCTATGGGACAATGTAGCATGGCCAATCCACCCTAACCTGCACATCCCTGGGCACTATGGGACAATTTAGCATTGCCAATCCACCCTAACCTGCACATCCCTGGGCACTATGGGACAATTTAGCATGGCCAATCCACCCTAACCTACACATCCTTGGGCACTATGGGACAATTTAGCATTGCCCATCCACCCTCACCTGCAAATCACTGGGCACTATCGGACAATTTAGCATGGTCAATCCACCCTGACCTGCACATCCCTGGGCACTATGGGAAAATTTAGCATGGCCAATCCACCCTAACCTGCACATCCCTGGGCACTATGGGACAATTTAGAATGGCCAATCCACCCTAACCTACACATCCCTGGGCACGATGGGACAATTTAGCATGGCCAATCCACCCTAACCTGCACATCACTGGGCACTATGGGACAATTTAGCATGGCCAATCCAAACTAACCTGCACATCCCTGGGCACTATGGGACAATTTAGCATGGCCAATCCACCCCAACCGGCACACCCCTGCGCACTATCGGACAATTTAGCATGGCCAATCCACCCCAACCCTCATTTCCCTGGGCACTATGGGACAATTTAGCATTGCCAATCCACCCTAACCTGCACATCCCTGGACACTGTGGAACAATTTAGCATGGCCAATTCACACTAACCTGCACATCCCTGGACACTGTGGGACAATTTAGCACGGCTAATCCACCCTAACCTGCACATCCCTGGACACTTTTTGACAGTTTAGCATGGCCAATCGACCCTTAACCTGTACATCTCTGGGCAGTATACGACAATTTAGCATGGCCAATCCACCCTAACCTGCACATCCCTGGACACTGTAGGACAATTTAGCATGGCCAATCCACCCTAACTAGCACATCCCAGGACACTATGGGACAATTTAGCATGGCCAATCCACACTAACCTGCACATCCCTGGGCACTATGGGACAATTTAGCGTGGCCAACCCACCCTAAACCTGCACATCCCTGGGCACTATGCGACAATTTAGCCTGGCCAATCCACCCCAACCTGCACATCCCTGGGCACTATGGGACAATTTAGCATGGCCAATCCAAACTAACCTGCACATCCCTGGGCACTATGGGACAATTTAGCATGGCCAATCCATCCCAACCTGCACACCCCTGGGCACTATGGGACAATTTAGCATGGCCAATCCACCCTAACCTGCACACCCCTGGGCACGATGGGACAATTTAGCATGGCCAATCCACCCCAACCTGCACATCCCTGGGCACTATGGGACAATTTAGCATGGTCAATCCACCCCAAACTGCACATCCCTGGGCACTATGGGACAATTTAGCGTGGCCAACCCACCCTAAACCTGCACATCCCTGGGCAATATGCGACAATTTAGCCTGGCCAATCCACCCCAACTTGTGCATCCCTGGGCACTATGGGACAATTTAGCATGGCCAATCCACCCTAACCTGCACACCCCTGGGCACGATGGGACAATTTAGCATGGCCAATCCACCCCAACCTGCACATCCCTGGGCACTATGGGACAATTTTGCATGGTCAATCCACCCCAACCTGCACATCCCTGGGCACTATGGGACAATTTAGCATGGTCAATCCACCCTAACCTGCACATCCCTGGACACTGTGGGACAATTTAGCATGGCCCATCCACCCTAACCTGCACATCCCTGGGCATATGGGACAATTTAGCATGGCCCATCCACCCTAACCTGCACATCCCTGGGCACTATGGGACAATTTAGCATGGCCAATCCACCCTAACCTGCACATCCCTGGGCACTATGGGACAATGTGGCATGGCCAATTCACCCTAACCTGCAAATCACTGGGCACTATGGGACAATTTAGCATGGCCCATCCACCCTAACCTGCACATCCCTGGACACTATGAGACAATTTAGCATGGCCAATCCACCCTAACCTGCACATCCCTGGGCACTATGGGACAATTTAGCATGGCTCATCCACCCTAACCTGCACATCCCTGGGCACTATGGGACAATTTAGCATGGCCAATCCACACCAAGGTGTACATCCCTGATCACTGTGGGACAATTTAGAATGGCCAATCCACCCTAACCTGCACATCCCTGGGCAGTATGGGACAATTTAGCATGGCCAACCCACCCTAACCTGCATCTCCCTGGGCACTATGGGACAATTTAGCATGGTCAATCCACCATAACCTGCACATCCCTGGGCACTATGGGACATGTTAGCATGGCCAATCCACCCTAACCTGCACATCCCTGGGCACTATGGGACAATTTAGCGTGGCCAACCCACCCTAAACCTGCACATCCCTGGGCACTATGCGACAATTTAGCCTGGCCAATCCACCCCAACCTGCGCATCCCTGAGCACTATGGGACAATTTAGCATGGCCAATCCACCCTAACCTGCACACTCCTGGGCACGATGGGACAATTTAGCCTGGCCAATCCACCCCAACCTGCGCATCCCTGAGCACTATCGGACAATTTTGCATGGCCAATCCACCCCAACGTGCACACCACTGGGCACGATGGGACAATTTAGCATGGCCAATCCACCCCAACCTGCAAATCACTGGGCACTATGGGACAATTTAGCAAGGCCCATCCAACCAAATTTGTACATCCCTGGGCACTATGGGACAATTTAGCATGGCCAATCCACCCCAACCTGCACATCCCTGGGCACTAGGGGACAATTTAGCATGGCCAATCCACCCCACCCTGCACATCCCTGGGCACTATGGGACAATTTAGCATGGTCAATCCACCCCAACCTGCACATCCCTGGGCACTATGGGACATGTTAGCATGGCCAATCCACCCTAACCTGCACATCCCTGGACACTGTGGGACAATTTAGCACGGCTAATCCACCCTAACCTGCGCATCCCTGGACACTTTGGGTCAATTGAGCATTGCCAAGACACCCAAACCTGCACATCCCTGGGCACTATGGGACAATTTAGCATGGCCAATCCACCCTAACCTGCACATCCCTGGGCACTATGGGACAATTTAGCATGGCCAATCCACCCTAACCTGCACATCACTGGGCACTACGGGACAATTTAGCATGGCCAATCCACCCTAACCTGCACATCCCTCGGCACTATGAGACAATTTAGCATTGCCCATCCACCCTAACCTGCAAATCACTGGGCACTATGGGACAATTTAGCATGGCCCATCCAGCCTAATTTGCACATCCCTGGGCACTATGGGACAATTTAGCATGGCCAATCCACCCCAACCTGCACATCCCTGGGCACTAGGGGATAATTCAGCATGGCCAATCCACCCCAACCTGCACATCCCTGGGCACTAGGGGACAATTTAGCATGGTCAATCCACCCCAACCTGCACATCCCTGGACACTATGGGACATGTTAGCATGGCCAATCCACCCTAACCTGCACATCCCTGGACACTGTGGGACAATTTAGCACGGCTAATCCACCCTAACCTGCGCATCCCTGGACACTTTGGGTCAATTGAGCATTGCCAAGACACCCAAACCTGCACATCCCTGGGCACTATGGGACAATTTAGCATGGCCAATCCACCCTAACCTGCACATCCCTGGGCACGATGGGACAATTTAGCATGGCCAATCCACCCTAACCTGCACATCCCTGGGCACTATGGGACAATTTAGCATGGCCCATACACCCGAACCTGCACATCCCTGGGCACTATGGGACAATTTAGCATGGCCAATCCACCCTAACCTGCACATCCCTGGGCACTATGGGACAATTTAGCATGGCCAATCCACCCTAACCTGCACATCCCTGGGCACTATGGGACAATTTAGCATGTCCAATCCACCCTAACCTGCTCGCCCCTGGGCACTATGCGACAATTTAGCATGGCCAATCCACCCCAACCTGCGCATCCCTGAGAACTATGGGACAATTTTGCATGGCCAATCCACCCCAACCTGCACACCCCTGGGCACTATGGGACAATTTAGCATGGCCAATCCACCCTAACCTGCACACCCCTGCTCATGATGGGAAAATTTAGCATGGCCAATCCACCCCAACCTGCACATCCCTGTGCACTATGGGACAATTTAGCATGGTCAATCCACCCCAACCTGCACATCCCTGGGCACTATGCGACAATTTAGCCTGGCCAATCCACCCCAACCTGCGCATCCCTGAGCACTATCGGACAATTTTGCATGGCCAATCCACCCCAACGTGCACAGCCCTGGGCACTATGGGACAATTTAGCATGGCCAATCCACCCTAACCTGCACACCCCTGGGCACGATGGGACAATTTAGCATGGCCAATCCACCCAAACCTGCACATCACTGGGCACTATGGGACAATTTAGCATGGTCAATCCACCCCAACCTGCACATCCCTGGGCACTATGGGACAATTTAGCATGGCCAATCCACCCTAAACTGCACATCCCTGGGCCCTATGGGACAATGTAGCATGGCCAATCCACCCTAACCTGCACATCCCTGGACACTGTGGGACAATTTAGCATGGCCAATCCACCCTAACCTGCACATCCCTGGGCACTATGGGACAATTTAGCATGGCCAATCCACCACAACCTGCACATCCCTGAACACTGTGGAACAATTTAGCATGGCCAATTCACTCTAACCTGCACATCCCTGGACACTGTGGGACAATTTAGCACGGCTAATCCACCCTAACCTGCACATCCCTGGACACTTTTTGACAATTTAGCATGGCCAATCCACCCTTAACCTGTACATCTCTGGGCAGTATACGACAATTTAGCATGGCCAATCCACCCTAACCTGCACATCCCTGGACACTGTGGGACAATTTAGCATGGCCAATCCACCCTAACTAGCACATCCCAGGACACTATGGGACAATTTAGCATGGCCAATCCACCCTAACCTGCACATCCCTGGGCACTCTGGGACAATTTAGCATGGCCAATCCACCCTAACCTGCACATCCCTGGACACTGTGGGACAATTTAGCATGGCCAATCCACCCTAACCTGCACATCCCTGGTCACCGTGGGACAATTTAGCATGGCCAATCCAGCCTAACCTGCACATCCCGGGGGACTATGGGACAATTTAGCATGGCCAATCCACCCTAACCTGCACATCCCTGGGCACTATGGGACAATTTAGCATGGCCAATCCACCCTAACCTGCACATCCCTGGCCACTATGGGACAGTTTAGCATGGCCAATCCACCCTAACCTGCACATCCCTGGGCACTATGGGACAATTTAGCATGGCCAATCTAACCTAACCTGCACATCCCAGGGCACTGTGGGACAATTTAGCATGGCCCATCCACCCTAACCTGCACATCCCTGGGCACTATGGCACAATTTAGCTTGGCCAATCCACCCTAACCTGCACATCCCTGGGCACTGTGGGACAATTTAGCATGGCCAATCCAACCTAACCTGCACATACCTGGACACTGTGGGACAATTTAGCATGGCCAATCCACCCTAACCTGCACATCCCTGGGCACTATGGGACAGTTTAGCATGGCCAATCCACCCTAACCTGCACATCCCTGGGCACTATGGGACAATTTAGCATGGCCAATCCAACCTAACCTGCACATCCCAGGGCACAGTGGGACAATTTAGCATGGCCCATCCACCCTAACCTGCACATCCCTGGGCACTATGGGACAATTTAGCATGGCCAATCCACCCTAACCTGTACATCCCTGGGCACTATGGGACAATTTAGCATGGCCAATCCAACCTAACCTGCACATACCTGGACACTGTGGGACAATTTAGCATGACCAATCCACCCTAACCTGCACATCCCTAGGCAGTATGGGATAGTTTAGCATGGCCAATCCACCCTAACCTGCTCATCCCTGGGCACTACGGGAAAGTTTAGCATGGCCAATCCACCCTAACCTGCACATCCCTGGGCACTACAGGACAATTTAGCATGGCCAATCCACCCTAACCTGCACATCCCTGGGCACTCTGGGACAATTTAGGATGGCCAATTCACCCCAACCTGTACACCCCTGGGCACTATGGGACAATTTAGCATGGCCCATCCACACCAACCTGCACATCCCTGGACACTATGGGACAATTTAGCATCGCCAATCCACCCTAACCTGCACATCCCTGGGCACTATGGGACAATTTAGCATGGCCAATCCACCCTAACCTGCACATCCCTGGACACTGTGGGACAATTTAGCATGACCAATCCACCCTAACCTGCACATCCCTAGGCAGTATGGGATAGTTTAGCATGGCCAATCCACCCTAACCTGCTCATCCCTGGGCACTACGGGAAAGTTTAGCATGGCCAATCCACCCTAACCTGCACATCCCTGGGCACTACAGGACAATTTAGCATGGCCAATCCACCCTAACCTGCACATCCCTGGGCACTCTGGGACAATTTAGGATGGCCAATTCACCCCAACCTGCACATCCCTGGACACTATGGGACAATTTAGCGTGGCCTATCCACCCTAACCTGCACATCCCTGGGCACTATGGGACAATTTAGCATGGCCAATCCACCCTAAACTGCACATCCCAGGGCACTATGGGACAGTTTAGCATGGCATTCCACCCTAACCTGCACATCACTGGGCACTATGGGACAATTTAGCATGGCCAATCCACCCTAACCTGCACATCCCTGGACACTATGAGAAAATTTAGCATTGCCCATCCACCCTAACCTGCAAATCACTGGGCACTATGGGACAATTTTGCATGGCCCATCCAGCCTAATTTGCACATCCCTCGGCACTATGGGACAATTTAGCATGGCCAATCCACCCCAACCTGCACATCCCTGGGCACTAGGGGACAATTTAGCATGGTCAATCCACCCCAACCTGCACATCCCTGGGCACTATGGGACATGTTAGCATGGCCAATCCACCCTAAACTGCACATCCCTGGACACTGTGGGACAATTTAGCACGGCTAATCCACCCTAACCTGCGCATCCCTGGACACTTTGGGTCAATTGAGTATTGCCAAGACACCCAAACCTGCACATCCCTGGGCACTATGGGACAATTTAGCACGGCTAATCCACCCTAACCTGCGCATCCCTCGACACTTTGGGTCAATTTAGCATGGCCAATCCAACCCAACGTGCACATCCCTGGGCACTAGGGGACAATTTAGCATGGCCAATCCACCCCAACCTGCACATCCCTGGGCACTATGGAACAATTTAGCATGGTCAATCCACCCCAACCTGCACGTCCCTGGGCACTATGGGACATGTTAGCATGGCCAATCCACCCTAACCTGCACATCCCTGGACACTGTGGGACAATTTAGCACGGCTAATCCACCATAACCTGCGCATCCCTGGACACTTTGGGTCAATTGAGCATTGCCAAGACACCCAAACCTGCACATCCCTGGGCACAATGGGACAATTTAGCATGGCCAATCCACCCTAACCAGCACATCCCTGGGCACTATGGGACAATTTAGCATGGCCAATCCACCCTAACCTGCACATCGCTGGGCACTATGGGACAATTTAGCATGGCCCATACACGCTAACCTGCACATCCCTGGGCACTATGGGACAATTTAGCATGGCCAATCCACCCTAACCTGCACATCCCTGGGCACTATGGGACAATTTAGCATGGCCAATCCACCCTAACCTGCACATCCCTGGGCACTATGGGACAATTTAGCATGGCCAATCCACCCTAACCTGCTCACCCCTGGGCACTATGCGACAATTTAGCATGTCCAATCCACCCCAACCTGCGCATCCCTGAGCACTATGGGACAATTTTGCATGGCCAATCCACCCCAACCTGCACATCCCTGGGCACTATGGGACAATTTAGCATGGCCAATCCACCCTAACCTGCACACCCCTGGACACGATGGGAAAATTTAGCATGGCCAATCCACCCCAACCTGCACATCCCTGTGCACTATGGGACAATTTAGCATGGTCAATCCACCCCAACCTGCACATCCCTGGGCACTATGCGACAATTTAGCCTGGCCAATCCACCCTAACCTGCGCATCCCTGAGCACTATCGGACAATTTTGCATGGCCAATCCACCCCAACGTGCACAGCCCTGGGCACTATGGAACAATTTAGCATGGCCAATCCACCCTAACCTGACCACTCCTGGGCACGATGGGACAATTTAGCCTGGCCAATCCACCCCAACCTGCGCATCCCTGAGCACTATCGGACAATTTTGCATGGCCAATCCACCCCAACGTGCACACCACTGGGCACGATGGGACAATTTAGCATGGCCAATCCACCCCAACCTGCAAATCACTGGGCACTATGGGACAATTTAGCATGGTCAATCCACCCCAACCTGCACGTCCCTGGGCACTATGGGACATGTTAGCATGGCCAATCCACCCTAACCTGCACATCCCTGGACACTGTGGGACAATTTAGCACGGCTAATCCACCCTAACCTGCGCATCCCTGGACACTTTGGGTCAATTGAGCATTGCCAAGACACCCAAACCTGCACATCCCTGGGCACAATGGGACAATTTAGCATGGCCAATCCACCCTAACCAGCACGTCCCTGGGCACTATGGGACAATTTAGCATGGTCAATCCACCATAACCTGCACATCCCTGGGCACTATGGGACATGTTAGCATGGCCAATCCACCCTAACCTGCACATCCCTGGGCACTATGGGACAATTTAGCGTGGCCAACCCACCCTAAACCTGCACATCCCTGGGCACTATGCGACAATTTAGCCTGGCCAATCCACCCCAACCTGCGCATCCCTGAGCACTATGGGACAATTTAGCATGGCCAATCCACCCTAACCTGCACACTCCTGGGCACGATGGGACAATTTAGACTGGCCAATCCACCCCAACCTGCGCATCCCTGAGCACTATCGGACAATTTTGCATGGCCAATCCACCCCAACGTGCACACCACTGGGCACGATGGGACAATTTAGCATGGCCAATCCACCCCAACCTGCAAATCACTGGGCACTATGGGACAATTTAGCAAGGCCCATCCAACCTAATTTGTACATCCCTGGGCACTATGGGACAATTTAGCATGGCCAATCCACCCCAACCTGCACATCCCTGGGCACTAGGGGACAATTTAGCATGGCCAATCCACCCCACCCTGCACATCCCTGGGCACTATGGGACAATTTAGCATGGTCAATCCACCCCAACCTGCACATCCCTGGGCACTATGGGACATGTTAGCATGGCCAATCCACCCTAACCTGCACATCCCTGGACACTGTGGGACAATTTAGCACGGCTAATCCACCCTAACCTGCGCATCCCTGGACACTTTGGGTCAATTGAGCATTGCCAAGACACCCAAACCTGCACATCCCTGGGCACTATGGGACAATTTAGCATGGCCAATCCACCCTAACCTGCACATCCCTGGGCACTATGGGACAATTTAGCATGGCCAATCCACCCTAACCTGCACATCACTGGGCACTACGGGACAATTTAGCATGGCCAATCCACCCTAACCTGCACATCCCTCGGCACTATGAGACAATTTAGCATTGCCCATCCACCCTAACCTGCAAATCACTGGGCACTATGGGACAATTTAGCATGGCCCATCCAGCCTAATTTGCACATCCCTGGGCACTATGGGACAATTTAGCATGGCCAATCCACCCCAACCTGCAAATCCCTGGGCACCAGGGGATAATTCAGCATGGCCAATCCACCCCAACCTGCACATCCCTGGGCACTATGGGACAATTTAGCATGGTCAATCCACCCCAACCTGCACATCCCTGGGCACTATGGGACATGTTAGCATGGCCAATCCACCCTAACCTGCACATCCCTGGACACTGTGGGACAATTTAGCACGGCTAATCCACCCTAACCTGCGCATCCCTGGACACTTTGGGTCAATTGAGCATTGCCAAGACACCCAAACCTGCACATCCCTGGGCACTATGGGACAATTTAGCATGGCCAATCCACCCTAACCTGCACATCCCTGGGCACTATGGGACAATTTAGCATGGCCAATCCACCCTAACCTGCACATCCCTGGGCACTATGGGACAATTTAGCATGGCCCATACACCCTAACCTGCACATCCCTGGGCACTATGGGACAATTTAGCATGGCCAATCCACCCCAACCTGCGCATCCCTGAGCACTATGGGACAATTTTGCATGGCCAATCCACCCCAACCTGCACACCCCTGGGCACTATGGGACAATTTAGCATGGCCAATCCACCCTAACCTGCACACCCCTGGGCACGATGGGAAAATTTAGCATGGCCAATCCACCCCAACCTGCACATCCCTGTGCACTATGGGACAATTTAGCATGGTCAATCCACCCCAACCTGCACATCCCTGGGCACTATGCGACAATTTAGCCTGGCCAATCCACCCCAACCTGCGCATCCCTGAGCACTATCGGACAATTTTGCATGGCCAATCCACCCCAACGTGCACAGCCCTGGGCACTATGGGACAATTTAGCATGGCCAATCCACCCAAACCTGCACATCCCTGGACACTGTGGGACAATTTAGCACGGCTAATCCACCCTAACCTGCGCATCCCTGGCCACTTTGGGTCAATTGAGCATTGCCAAGACACCCAAACCTGCACATCCCTGGGCACAATGGGACAATTTAGCATGGCCAATCCACCCTAACCAGCACATCCCTGGGCACTATGGGACAATTTAGCATGGCCAATCCACCCTAACCTGCACATCCCTGGGCACTATGGGACAATTTAGCATGGCCCATACACCCTAACCTGCACATCCCTGGGCACTATGGGACAATTTAGCATGGCCAATCCACCCTAACCTGCACATCCCTGGGCACTATGGGACAATTTAGCATGGCCAATCCACCCTAACCTGCACATCCCTGGGCACTATGGGACAATTTAGCATGGCCAATCCACCCTAACCTGCTCACCCCTGGGCACTATGCGACAATTTAGCATGTCCAATCCACCCCAACCTGCGCATCCCTGAGCACTATGGGACAATTTTGCATGGCCAATCCACCCCAACCTGCACATCCCTGGGCACTATGGGACAATTTAGCATGGCCAATCCACCCTAACCTGCACACCCCTGGGCACGATGGGAAAATTTAGCATGGCCACTCCACCCCAACCTGCACATCCCTGTGCACTATGGGACAATTTAGCATGGTCAATCCACCCCAACCTGCACATCCCTGGGCACTATGCGACAATTTAGCCTGGCCAATCCACCCCAACCTGCGCATCCCTGAGCACTATCGGACAATTTTGCATGGCCAATCCACCCCAACGTGCACAGCCCTGGGCACTATGGGACAATTTAGCATGGCCAATCCACCCTAACCTGCACACTCCTGGGCACGATGGGACAATTTAGCCTGGCCAATCCACCCCAACCTGCGCATCCCTGAGCACTATCGGACAATTTTGCATGGCCAATCCACCCCAACGTGCACACCACTGGGCACGATGGGACAATTTAGCATGGTCAATCCACCCCAACCTGCACGTCCCTGGGCACTATGGGACATGTTAGCATGGCCAATCCACCCTAACCTGCACATCCCTGGACACTGTGGGACAATTTAGCACGGCTAATCCACCCTAACCTGCGCATCCCTGGACACTTTGGGTCAATTGAGCATTGCCAAGACACCCAAACCTGCACATCCCTGGGCACAATGGGACAATTTAGCATGGCCAATCCACCCTAACCAGCACGTCCCTGGGCACTATGGGACAATTTAGCATGGTCAATCCACCATAACCTGCACATCCCTGGGCACTATGGGACATGTTAGCATGGCCAATCCACCCTAACCTGCACATCCCTGGGCACTATGGGACAATTTAGCGTGGCCAACCCACCCTAAACCTGCACATCCCTGGGCACTATGCGACAATTTAGCCTGGCCAATCCACCCCAACCTGCGCATCCCTGAGCACTATGGGACAATTTAGCATGGCCAATCCACCCTAACCTGCACACTCCTGGGCACGATGGGACAATTTAGACTGGCCAATCCACCCCAACCTGCGCATCCCTGAGCACTATCGGACAATTTTGCATGGCCAATCCACCCCAACGTGCACACCACTGGGCACGATGGGACAATTTAGTATGGCCAATCCACCCCAACCTGCAAATCACTGGGCACTATGGGACAATTTAGCAAGGCCCATCCAACCTAATTTGTACATCCCTGGGCACTATGGGACAATTTAGCATGGCCAATCCACCCCAACCTGCACATCCCTGGGCACTAGGGGACAATTTAGCATGGCCAATCCACCCCACCCTGCACATCCCTGGGCACTATGGGACAATTTAGCATGGTTATTCCACCCCAACCTGCACATCCCTGGGCACTATGGGACATGTTAGCATGGCCAATCCACCCTAACCTGCACATCCCTGGACACTGTGGGACAATTTAGCACGGCTAATCCACCCTAACCTGCGCATCCCTGGACACTTTGGGTCAATTGAGCATTGCCAAGACACCCAAACCTGCACATCCCTGGGCACTATGGGACAATTTAGCATGGCCAATCCACCCTAACCTGCACATCCCTGGGCACTATGGGACAATTTAGCATGGCCAATCCACCCTAACCTGCACATCACTGGGCACTACGGGACAATTTAGCATGGCCAATCCAGCCTAACCTGCACATCCCTCGGCACTATGAGACAATTTAGCATTGCCCATCCACCCTAACCTGCAAATCTCTGGGCACTATGGGACAATTTAGCATGGCCCATCCAGCCTAATTTGCACATCCCTGGGCACTAGGGGATAATTCAGCATGGCCAATCCACCCCAACCTGCACATCCCTGGGCACTATGGGACAATTTAGCATGGTCAATCCACCCCAACCTGCACATCCCTGGGCATTATGGGACATGTTAGCATGGCCAATCCACCCTAACCTGCACATCCCTGGCCACTATGGGACAATTTAGCATGGCCAATCCACCCAAACCTGCACATCACTGGGCACTATGGGACAATTTAGCATGGTCAATCCACCCCAACCTGCACATCCCTGGGCACTATGGGACAATTTAGCATGGCCAATCCACCCTAACCTGCACATCCCTGGGCCCTATGGGACAATGTAGCATGGCCAATCCACCCTAACCTGCACATCCCTGGACACTGTGGGACAATTTAGCATGGCCAATCCACCCTAACCTGCACATCCCTGGGCACTATGGGACAATTTAGCATGGCCAATCCACCACAACCTGCACATCCCTGAACACTGTGGAACAATTTAGCATGGCCAATTCACTCTAACCTGCACATCCCTGGACACTGTGGGACAATTTAGCACGGCTAATCCACCCTAACCTGCACATCCCTGGACACTTTTTGACAATTTAGCATGGCCAATCCACCCTTAACCTGTACATCTCTGGGCAGTATACGACAATTTAGCATGGCCAATCCACCCTAATCTGCACATCCCTGGACACTGTGGGACAATTTAGCATGGCCAATCCACCCTAACTAGCACATCCCAGGACACTATGGGACAATTTAGCATGGCCAATCCACCCTAACCTGCACATCCCTGGGCACTCTGGGACAATTTAGCATGGCCAATCCACCCTAACCTGCACATCCCTGGACACTGTGGGACAATTTAGCATGGCCAATCCACCCTAACCTGCACACTCCTGGGCACGATGGGACAATTTAGACTGGCCAATCCACCCCAACCTGCGCATCCCTGAGCACTATCGGACAATTTTGCATGGCCAATCCACCCCAACGTGCACACCACTGGGCACGATGGGACAATTTAGTATGGCCAATCCACCCCAACCTGCAAATCACTGGGCACTATGGGACAATTTAGCAAGGCCCATCCAACCTAATTTGTACATCCCTGGGCACTATGGGACAATTTAGCATGGCCAATCCACCCCAACCTGCACATCCCTGGGCACTAGGGGACAATTTAGCATGGCCAATCCACCCCACCCTGCACATCCCTGGGCACTATGGGACAATTTAGCATGGTTATTCCACCCCAACCTGCACATCCCTGGGCACTATGGGACATGTTAGCATGGCCAATCCACCCTAACCTGCACATCCCTGGACACTGTGGGACAATTTAGCACGGCTAATCCACCCTAACCTGCGCATCCCTGGACACTTTGGGTCAATTGAGCATTGCCAAGACACCCAAACCTGCACATCCCTGGGCACTATGGGACAATTTAGCATGGCCAATCCACCCTAACCTGCACATCCCTGGGCACTATGGGACAATTTAGCATGGCCAATCCACCCTAACCTGCACATCACTGGGCACTACGGGACAATTTAGCATGGCCAATCCAGCCTAACCTGCACATCCCTCGGCACTATGAGACAATTTAGCATTGCCCATCCACCCTAACCTGCAAATCACTGGGCACTATGGGACAATTTAGCATGGCCCATCCAGCCTAATTTGCACATCCCTGGGCACTATGGGACAATTTAGCATGGCCAATCCACCCCAATCTGCACATCCCTGGGCACTAGGGGATAATTCAGCATGGCCAATCCACCCCAACCTGCACATCCCTGGGCACTATGGGACAATTTAGCATGGTCAATCCACCCCAACCTGCACATCCCTGGGCATTATGGGACATGTTAGCATGGCCAATCCACCCTAACCTGCACATCCCTGGCCACTATGGGACAATTTAGCATGGCCAATCCACCCAAACCTGCACATCACTGGGCACTATGGGACAATTTAGCATGGTCAATCCACCCCAACCTGCACATCCCTGGGCACTATGGGACAATTTAGCATGGCCAATCCACCCTAAACTGCACATCCCTGGGCCCTATGGGACAATGTAGCATGGCCAATCCACCCTAACCTGCACATCCCTGGACACTGTGGGACAATTTAGCATGGCCAATCCACCCTAACCTGCACATCCCTGGGCACTATGGGACAATTTAGCATGGCCAATCCACCACAACCTGCACATCCCTGAACACTGTGGAACAATTTAGCATGGCCAATTCACTCTAACCTGCACATCCCTGGACACTGTGGGACAATTTAGCACGGCTAATCCACCCTAACCTGCACATCCCTGGACACTTTTTGACAATTTAGCATGGCCAATCCACCCTTAACCTGTACATCTCTGGGCAGTATACGACAATTTAGCATGGCCAATCCACCCTAATCTGCACATCCCTGGACACTGTGGGACAATTTAGCATGGCCAATCCACCCTAACTAGCACATCCCAGGACACTATGGGACAATTTAGCATGGCCAATCCACCCTAACCTGCACATCCCTGGGCACTCTGGGACAATTTAGCATGGCCAATCCACCCTAACCTGCACATCCCTGGACACTGTGGGACAATTTAGCATGGCCAATCCACCCTAACCTGCACATCCCTGGTCACCGTGGGACAATTTAGCATGGCCAATCCAGCCTAACCTGCACATCCCGGGGGACTATGGGACAATTTAGCATGGCCAATCCACCCTAACCTGCACATCCCTGGGCACTATGGGACAATTTAGCATGGCCAATCCACCCTAACCTGCACATCCCTGGCCACTATGGGACAGTTTAGCATGGCCAATCCACCCTAACCTGCACATCCCTGGGCACTATTGGACAATTTAGCATGGCCAATCTAACCTAACCTGCACATCCCAGGGCACTGTGGGACAATTTAGCATGGCCCATCCACCCTAACCTGCACATCCCTGGGCACTATGGGACAATTTAGCTTGGCCAATCCACCCTAACCTGCACATCCCTGGGCACTGTGGGACAATTTAGCATGGCCAATCCAACCTAACCTGCACATACCTGGACACTGTGGGACAATTTAGCATGGCCAATCCACCCTAACCTGCACATCCCTGGGCACTATGGGACAGTTTAGCATGGCCAATCCACCCTAACCTGCACATCCCTGGGCACTATGGGACAATTAAGCATGGCCAATCCAACCTAACCTGCACATCCCAGGGCACAGTGGGACAATTTAGCATGGCCCATCCACCCTAACCTGCACATCCCTGGGCACTATGGGACAATTTAGCATGGCCAATCCACCCTAACCTGTACATCCCTGGGCACTATGGGACAATTTAGCATGGCCAATCCACCCTAACCTGCACATCCCTGGACACTGTGGGACAATTTAGCATGGCCAATCCACCCTAACCTGCACATCCCTGGACACTATGGGACAATTTAGCATGTCCAATCCACCCCAACCTGCACATCCCTGGGAACTATGGGACAGTTTAGCATGGCCAATCCACCCTAACCTGCACATCCCTGGGCACTATGGGACAATTTAGCATGGCCAATCCACCCTAACCTGCACATCCCTGGACACTATGGGACAATTTAGCACGGCCAATCCACCCTAACCTGCACATCCCTGGACACTATGGGACAATTTAGCATGGCCAATCCACCCCAACCTGTACACCCCTGGGCACTATGGGACAATTTAGCATTGCCCATCCACACCAACCTGCACATCCCTGGACACTATGGGACAATTTAGCATGGCCAATCCACCCTAACCTGCACATCCCTGGACACTGTGGGACAATTTAGCATGGCCAATCCACCCTAACCTGCACATTCCTGGACACTGTGGGACAATTTAGCATGACCAATCCACCCTAACCTGCACATCCCTAGGCAGTATGGGATAGTTTATCATGGCCAATCCACCCTAACCTGCTCATCCCTGGGCACTACGGGAAAGTTTAGCATGGCCAATCCACCCTAACCTGCACATCCCTGGGCACTACAGGACAATTTAGCATGGCCAATCCACCCTAACCTGCACATCCCTGGGCACTATGGGACAATTTAGGATGGCCAATTCACCCCAACCTGCACATCCCTGGACACTATGGGACAATTTAGCGTGGCCTATCCACCCTAACCTGCACATCCCTGGGCACTATGGGACAATTTAGCATGGCCAATCCACCCTAAACTGCACATCCCAGGGCACTATGGGACCGTTTAGCATGGCATTCCACCCTAACCTGCACATCACTGGGCACTATGGGACAATTTAGCATGGCCAATCCACCCTAACCTGCACATCCCTGGACACTATGAGAAAATTTAGCATTGCCCATCCACCCTAACCTGCAAATCACTGGGCACTATGGGACAATTTTGCATGGCCCATCCAGCCTAATTTGCACATCCCTCGGCACTATGGGACAATTTAGCATGGCCAATCCACCCCAACCTGCACATCCCTGGGCACTAGGGGACAATTTAGCATGGTCAATCCACCCCAACCTGCACATCCCTGGGCACTATGGGACATGTTAGCATGGCCAATCCACCCTAAACTGCACATCCCTGGACACTGTGGGACAATTTAGCACGGCTAATCCACCCTAACCTGCGCATCCCTGGACACTTTGGGTCAATTGAGTATTGCCAAGACACCCAAACCTGCACATCCCTGGGCACTATGGGACAATTTAGCACGGCTAATCCACCCTAACCTGCGCATCCCTCGACACTTTGGGTCAATTGAGCATGGCCAATCCAACCCAACGTGCACATCCCTGGGCACTAGGGGACAATTTAGCATGGCCAATCCACCCCAACCTGCACATCCCTGGGCACTATGGAACAATTTAGCATGGTCAATCCACCCCAACCTGCACGTCCCTGGGCACTATGGGACATGTTAGCATGGCCAATCCACCCTAACCTGCACATCCCTGGACACTGTGGGACAATTTAGCACGGCTAATCCACCATAACCTGCGCATCCCTGGACACTTTGGGTCAATTGAGCATTGCCAAGACACCCAAACCTGCACATCCCTGGGCACAATGGGACAATTTAGCATGGCCAATCCACCCTAACCAGCACATCCCTGGGCACTATGGGACAATTTAGCATGGCCAATCCACCCTAACCTGCACATCCCTGGGCACTATGGGACAATTTAGCATGGCCCATACACCCTAACCTGCACATCCCTGGGCACTATGGGACAATTTAGCATGGCCAATCCACCCTAACCTGCACATCCCTGGGCACTATGGGACAATTTAGCATGGCCAATCCACCCTAACCTGCACATCCCTGGGCACTATGGGACAATTTAGCATGGCCAATCCACCCTAAACTGCTCACCCCTGGGCACTATGCGACAATTTAGCATGTCCAATCCACCCCAACCTGCGCATCCCTGAGCACTATGGGACAATTTTGCATGGCCAATCCACCCCAACCTGCACATCCCTGGGCACTATGGGACAATTTAGCATGGCCAATCCACCCTAACCTGCACACCCCTGGGCACGATGGGAAAATTTAGCATGGCCAATCCACCCCAACCTGCACATCCCTGTGCACTATCGGACAATTTTGCATGGCCAATCCACCCCAACGTGCACAGCCCTGGGCACTATGGGACAATTTAGCATGGCCAATCCACCCTAACCTGACCACTCCTGGGCACGATGGGACAATTTAGCCTGGCCAATCCACCCCAACCTGCGCATCCCTGAGCACTATCGGACAATTTTGCATGGCCAATCCACCCCAACGTGCACACCACTGGGCACGATGGGACAATTTAGCATGGCCAATCCACCCCAACCTGCAAATCACTGGGCACTATGGGACAATTTAGCATGGTCAATCCACCCCAACCTGCACGTCCCTGGGCACTATGGGACATGTTAGCATGGCCAATCCACCCTAACCTGCACATCCCTGGACACTGTGGGACAATTTAGCACGGCTAATCCACCCTAACCTGCGCATCCCTGGACACTTTGGGTCAATTGAGCATTGCCAAGACACCCAAACCTGCACATCCCTGGGCACAATGGGACAATTTAGCATGGCCAATCCACCCTAACCTGCACATCCCTGGGCACTATGGGACAATTTAGCATGGTCAATCCACCATAACCTGCACATCCCTGGGCACTATGGGACATGTTAGCATGGCCAATCCACCCTAACCTGCACATCCCTGGGCACTATGGGACAATTTAGCGTGGCCAACCCACCCTAAACCTGCACATCCCTGGGCACTATGCGACAATTTAGCCTGGCCAATCCACCCCAACCTGCGCATCCCTGAGCACTATGGGACAATTTAGCATGGCCAATCCACCCTAACCTGCACACTCCTGGGCACGATGGGACAATTTAGACTGGCCAATCCACCCCAACCTGCGCATCCCTGAGCACTATCGGACAATTTTGCATGGCCAATCCACCCCAACGTGCACACCACTGGGCACGATGGGACAATTTAGCATGGCCAATCCACCCCAACCTGCAAATCACTGGGCACTATGGGACAATTTAGCAAGGCCAATCCACCCTAAACTGCACATCCCTGGGCACTATGGGACAATTTAGCATGGCCAATCCACCCCAACCTGCACATCCCTGGACACTATGAGACAATTTAGCATTGCCCATCCACCCTAACCTGCAAATCACTGGGCACTATGGGACAATTTAGCATGGCCCATCCAGCCTAATTTGCACATCCCTGGGCACTATGGGACATGTTAGCATGGCCAATCCACCCTAACCTGCACATCCCTGGACACTGTGGGACAATTTAGCACGGCTAATCCACCCTAACCTGCGCATCCCTGGACACTTTGGGTCAATTGAGCATTGCCAAGACACCCAAACCTGCACATCCCTGGGCACTATGGGACAATTTAGCATGGCCAATCCACCCTAACCTGCACATCCCTGGGCACTACGGGACAATTTAGCATGGCCAATCCACCCTAACCTGCACATCACTGGGCACTATGAGACAATTTAGCATTGCCCATCCACCCTAACCTGCAAATCACTGGGCACTATGGGACAATTTAGCATGGCCCATCCAGCCTAATTTGCACACCCCTGGGCACTATGGGACAATTTAGCATGGCCAATCCACCCCAACCTGCAAATCCCTGGGCACCAGGGGATAATTCAGCATGGCCAATCCACCCCAACCTGCACATCCCTGGGCACTATGGGACAATTTAGCATGGTCAATCCACCCCAACCTGCACATCCCTGGGCACTATGGGACATGTTAGCATGGCCAATCCACCCTAACCTGCACATCCCTGGACACTGTGGGACAATTTAGCACGGCTAATCCACCCTAACCTGCGCATCCCTGGACACTTTGGGTCAATTGAGCATTGCCAAGACACCCAAACCTGCACATCCCTGGGCACTATGGGACAATTTAGCATGGCCAATCCACCCCAACCTGCACACCCCTGGGCACTATTGGACAATTTAGCATGGCCAATCCACCCTAACCTGCACACTACTGGGCACGATGGGAAAATTTAGCATGGCCAATCCACCCCAACCTGCACATCCCTGTGCACTATGGGACAATTTAGCATGGTCAATCCACCCCAACCTGCACATCCCTGGGCACTATGCGACAATTTAGCCTGGCCAATCCACCCCAACCTGCGCATCCCTGAGCACTATCGGACAATTTTGCATGGCCAATCCACCCCAACGTGCACAGCCCTGGGCACTATGGGACAATTTAGCATGGCCAATCCACCCAAACCTGCACATCCCTGGACACTGTGGGACAATTTAGCACGGCTAATCCACCCTAACCTGCGCATCCCTGGACACTTTGGGTCAATTGAGCATTGCCAAGACACCCAAACCTGCACATCCCTGGGCACAATGGGACAATTTAGCATGGCCAATCCACCCTAACCAGCACATCCCTGGGCACTATGGGACAATTTAGCATGGCCAATCCACCCTAACCTGCACATCCCTGGGCACTATGGGACAATTTAGCATGGCCCATACACCCTAACCTGCACATCCCTGGGCACTATGGGACAATTTAGCATGGCCAATCCACCCTAACCTGCACATCCCTGGGCACTATGGGACAATTTAGCATGGCCAATCCACCCTAACCTGCACATCCCTGGGCACTATGGGACAATTTAGCATGGCCAATCCACCCTAACCTGCTCACCCCTGGGCACTATGCGACAATTTAGCATGTCCAATCCACCCCAACCTGCGCATCCCTGAGCACTATGGAACAATTTTGCATGGCCAATCCACCCCAACCTGCACACCCCTGGGCACTATGGGACAATTTAGCATGGCCAATCCACCCTAACCTGCACACCCCTGGGCACGATGGGAAAATTTAGCATGGCCAATCCACCCCAACCTGCACATCCCTGTGCACTATGGGACAATTTAGCATGGTCAATCCACCCCAACCTGCACATCCCTGGGCACTATGCGACAATTTAGCCTGGCCAATCCACCCCAACCTGCGCATCCCTGAGCACTATCGGACAATTTTGCATGGCCAATCCACCCCAACGTGCACAGCCCTGGGCACTATGGGACAATTTAGCATGGCCAATCCACCCCAACGTGCACACCACTGGGCACGATGGGACAATTTAGCATGGTCAATCCACCCCAACCTGCACGTCCCTGGGCACTATGGGACATGTTAGCATGGCCAATCCACCCTAACCTGCACATCCCTGGACACTGTGGGACAATTTAGCACGGCTAATCCACCCTAACCTGCGCATCCCTGGACACTTTGGGTCAATTGAGCATTGCCAAGACACCCAAACCTGCACATCCCTGGGCACAATGGGACAATTTAGCATGGCCAATCCACCCTAACCAGCACGTCCCTGGGCACTATGGGACAATTTAGCATGGTCAATCCACCATAACCTGCACATCCCTGGGCACTATGGGACATGTTAGCATGGCCAATCCACCCTAACCTGCACATCCCTGGGCACTATGGGACAGTTTAGCGTGGCCAACCCACCCTAAACCTGCACATCCCTGGGCACTATGCGACAATTTAGCCTGGCCAATCCACCCCAACCTGCGCATCCCTGAGCACTATGGGACAATTTAGCATGGCCAATCCACCCTAACCTGCACACTCCTGGGCACGATGGGACAATTTAGACTGGCCAATCCACCCCAACCTGCGCATCCCTGAGCACTATCGGACAATTTTGCATGGCCAATCCACCCCAACGTGCACACCACTGGGCACGATGGGACAATTTAGTATGGCCAATCCACCCCAACCTGCAAATCACTGGGCACTATGGGACAATTTAGCAAGGCCCATCCAACCTAATTTGTACATCCCTGGGCACTATGGGACAATTTAGCATGGCCAATCCACCCCAACCTGCACATCCCTGGGCACTAGGGGACAATTTAGCATGGCCAATCCACCCCACCCTGCACATCCCTGGGCACTATGGGACAATTTAGCATGGTTATTCCACCCCAACCTGCACATCCCTGGGCACTATGGGACATGTTAGCATGGCCAATCCACCCTAACCTGCACATCCCTGGACACTGTGGGACAATTTAGCACGGCTAATCCACCCTAACCTGCGCATCCCTGGACACTTTGGGTCAATTGAGCATTGCCAAGACACCCAAACCTGCACATCCCTGGGCACTATGGGACAATTTAGCATGGCCAATCCACCCTAACCTGCACATCCCTGGGCACTATGGGACAATTTAGCATGGCCAATCCACCCTAACCTGCACATCACTTGGCACTACGGGACAATTTAGCATGGCCAATCCACCCAACCTGCACATCCCTCGGCACTATGAGACAATTTAGCATTGCCCATCCACCCTAACCTGCAAATCACTGGGCACTATGGGACAATTTAGCATGGCCCATCCAGCCTAATTTGCACATCCCTGGGCACTATGGGACAATTTAGCATGGCCAATCCACCCCAACCTGCACATCCCTGGGCACTAGGGGATAATTCAGCATGGCCAATCCACCCCAACCTGCACATCCCTGGGCACTATGGGACAATTTAGCATGGCCAATCCACCCTAACCTGCACATCCCTGGACACTGTGGGACAATTTAGCACGGCTAATCCACCCTAACCGGCGCATCCCTGGACACTTTGGGTCAATTGAGCATTGCCAAGACACCCAAACCTGCACATCCCTGGGCACTATGGGACAATTTAGCATGGCCAATCCACCCTAACCTGCACATCCCTGGGCACTATGGGACAATTTAGCATGGCCAATCCACCCTAACCTGCACATCCCTGGGCACTATGGGACAATTTAGCATGGCCCATACACCCTAACCTGCACATCCCTGGGCACTATGGGACAATTTAGCATGGCCAACCCACCCTAACCTGCACATCCCTGGGCACTATGGGACAATTTAGCATGGCCAATCCACCCCAACCTGCGCATCCCTGAGCACTATGGGACAATTTAGCATGGCCAATCCACCCCAACCTGCACACCCCTGGGCACTATGGGACAATTTAGCATGGCCAATCCACCCTAACCTGCACACCCCTGGGCACGATGGGAAAATTTAGCATGGCCAATCCACCCCAACCTGCACATCCCTGTGCACTATGGGACAATTTAGCATGGTCAATCCACCCCAACCTGCACATCCCTGGGCACTATGCGACAATTTAGCCTGGCCAATCCACCCCAACCTGCGCATCCCTGAGCACTATCGGACAATTTTGCATGGCCAATCCACCCCAACGTGCACAGCCCTGGGCACTATGGGACAATTTAGCATGGCCAATCCACCCTAACCTGCACACCCCTCGGCACGATGGGACAATTTAGCATGGCCAATCCACCCAAACCTGCACATCCCTGGGCACTATGGGACAATTTAGCATGGTCAATCCACCCCAACCTGCACATCCCTGGGCACTATGGGACAATTTAGCATGGCCAATCCACCCTAAACTGCACATCCCTGGGCCCTATGGGACAATGTAGCATGGCCAATCCACCCTAACCTGCACATCCCTGGACACTTTTTGACAATTTAGCATGGCCAATCCACCCTTAACCTGTACATCTCTGGGCAGTATACGACAATTTAGCATGGCCAATCCACCCTAACCTGCACATCCCTGGACACTGTGGGACAATTTAGCATGGCCAATCCACCCTAACCTGCACATCACTGGGCACTACGGGACAATTTAGCATGGCCAATCCACCCTAACCTGCACATCCCTGGGCACTCTGGGACAATTTAGCATGGCCAATCCACCCTAACCTGCACATCACTGGGCACTACGGGACAATTTAGCATGGCCAATCCACCCTAACCTGCACATCACTGGGCACTATGGGACAGTTTTGCATGGCCCATCCAGCCTAATTTGCACATCCCTCGGCACTATGGGACAATTTAGCATAGCCAATCCACCCCAACCTGCACATCCCTGGGCACTAGGGGACAATTTAGCATGGTCAATCCACCCCAACCTGCACATCCCTGGGCACTATGGGACATGTTAGCATGGCCAATCCACCCTAAACTGCACATCCCTGGACACTGTGGGACAATTTAGCACGGCTAATCCACCCTAACCTGCGCATCCCTGGACACTTTGGGTCAATTGAGTATTGCCAAGACACCCAAACCTGCACATCCCTGGGCACTATGGGACAATTTAGCACGGCTAATCCACCCTAACCTGCGCATCCCTCGACACTTTGGGTCAATTGGGCATGGCCAATCCAACCCAACGTGCACATCCCTGGGCACTATGGAACAATTTAGCATGGTCAATCCACCCCAACCTGCACGTCCCTGGGCACTATGGGACATGTTAGCATGGCCAATCCACCCTAACCTGCACATCCCTGGACACTGTGGGACAATTTAGCATGGCCAAACCGCCCTAACCTGCACATCCCTGGACACTATGGGACAATTTAGCATGTCCAATCCACCCCAACCTGCACATCCCTGGGCACTATGGGACAGTTTAGCATGGCCAATCCACCCTAACCTGCACAACCCTGGGCACTATGGGACAATTTAGCATGGCCAATCCACCCTAACCTGCACATCCCTGGACACTGTGGGACAATTTAGCATGGCCAATCCACCCTAACCTGCACATCCCTGGACACTGTGGGACAATTTAGCATGGCCAATCCAGCCTAACCTGCACATCCCGGGGGACTATGGGACAATTTAGCATGGCCAATCCACCCTAACCTACACATCCCTGGGCACTATGGGACAATTTAGAATGGCCAATCCACCCTAACCTGCACATCCCTGATCACTATGGGACAATTTAGCATGGTCAATCCACCCCAACCTGCACATCCCTGGGCACTATGGGACATGTTAGCATGGCCAATCCACCCTAACCTGCACATCCCTGGACACTGTGGGACAATTTAGCATTGCCAAGACACCCAAACCTGCACATCCCTGGGCACTATGGGACAATTTAGCATGGCCAATCCATCCTAACCTGCACATCCCTGGGCACTATGGGACAATTTAGCATGGCCAATCCACCCAAACCTGCACATCCCTGGGCACTATGGGACAATTTAGCATGGCCAATCCACCCTAACCTGCACATCCCTGGGCACTATGGGACAATTGAGCATGGCCAATCCACCCTAACCTGCACATCCCTGGGCACTATGGGACATTTTAGCATGGCCCATCCACCCTAACCTGCACATCCCTGGGCACTATGGAACAATTTAGCATGGCCAATCCACACTAACCTGCACATCCCTGGGCACTATGGGACAATTTAGCATGGCCCATCCACCCCAATCTGCACACTCCTGGGCACTATGGGACATTTTAGCATGGCCAATCCACCCTAACCTGCACATCCCTGGACACTGTGGGACAATTTAGCATGGCCCATCCACCCTAACCTGCACATCCCTGGGCATATGGGACAATTTAGCATGGCCAATCCACCCTAACCTGCACATCCCTGGGCACTATGGGACAATTTAGCATGGCCAATCCACCCTAACCTGCACATCCCTGGACACTATGGGACAATTTAGCATTGCCCATCCACCCTAACCTGCAAATCACTGGGGACTATGGGACAATTTAGCATGGCCAATCCACCCCAACCTGCACATCCCTGGGCACTATGGGACAATTTAGCATGGCCAATCCACCCTAACCTGCACATCCCTGGGCACTATGGGACAATTTAACGTGGCCAACCCACCCTAATCCTGCACATCCCTGGGCACTAAGCGACAATTTAGAATGGCCAATCCACCCCAACCTGCGCATCCCTGAGCACTATGGGACAATTTTGCATGGCCAATCCACCCCAACCTGCACACCCCTGGGCACTATGGGACAATTTAGCATGGCCAATCCACCCTAACCTACACATCCCTGGGCACTATGTAACAATTTAGCATTGCCCATCCACCCTCACCTGCAAATCACTGGGCACTATGGGACAATTTAGCATTGCCCATCCACCCTAACCTGCAAATCACTGGGCACTATGGGACAATTTAGCATGGCCCATCCACCCTAACCTGCACATCCCTGGGCACTATGGGACAATTTAGAATGGCCAATCCACCCTAACCTGCACATCCCTGGGCAGTATGGGACAATTTAGCATGGCCAACCCACCCTAACCTGCCCCTCCCTGGGCACTATGGGACAATTTAGCATGGTCAATCCACCCCAACCTGCTCATCCCTGGGCACTATGGGACATGTTAGCATGGCCAATCCACCCTAACCTGCACACCCCTGGGCACTATGGGACAATTTAGCATGGCCAATCCACCCTAACCTACACATCCCTGGGCACTATGGGACAATTTAGCATGGTCAATCCACCCTAACCTGCACATCCCTGGGCACTATGGGACAATTTAGCATGGCCAATCCACCCTAACCTGCACATCCCAGGGCACTATGGGACAATTTAGCATGGCCAATCCAGCCCAACCTGCACATCCCTGGGCACTATGGGACATTTTAGCCTGGCCCATCCACCCTAACCTGCACATCCCTGGGCACTATGGAACAATTTAGCATGGCCAATCCACCCTAACCTACACATCCCTGGGCATTATGGGACAATTTAGCATGGCCATTCCACCCTAACCTGCACATCCCTGGGCACTATGGGACAATTTAGCATGGCCAATCCACCCCAACCTGCACACCCCTGCGCACTATGGGACAATTTAGCATGGCCAATCCACCCCAACCCTCACATCCCTGGGCACTATGGGACAATTTAGCATGGCCAATCCAGCCCAACCTGCACATCCCTGGGCACTATGGGACAATTTAGCATGGCCAATCCACCCTAACCTGCACATCCCTGGGCACTATGGGACAATTTAGCATGGCCAATCCACCCTAACCTGCACATCCCTGGGCACTTTGGGACAATTTAGCATGGCCAATCCACCCTAACCTGCACATCCCTCGGCACTATGGGACAATTTAGCATGGCCAATCCACCCTTACCTGCACATCCCTGGGCACTATGGTACAATTTAGCATGGCCAATCCACCCTAACCTGTACATCCCTGGGCACTATGGGACAATTTAGCATGGCCAATCCACCCTATCCCTGCACATCCCTGGGCACTATGGGACAATTTAGCATGGCCAATCCACCCTCACCTGTACATCCCTGGGCACTACGGGACAATTTTGCATGGCCAATCCACCCTACCCTGTACATTCCTGGGCACTATGGGACAATTTAGCATGGCCAATCCACCCTACCCTGCACATCCCTGGGCACTATGGGACAATTTAGCATGGCCAATCCACCCTAACCTGCACATCCCTGGGCACTATGGGACAATTTAGCATGGCCAATCCACCCTAACCTACACATCCCTGGGCACTCTGGGACAATTTAGCATTGCCCATCCACCCTCACCTGCAAATCACTGGGCACTATGGGACAATTTAGCATGGTCAATCCACCCTAACCTGCACATCCCTGGGCACTATGGGACAATTTAGCATGGCCAATCCACCCTAACCTGCACATCCCTGGGCACTATGGGACAATTTAGCATGGCCAATCCACCCTAACCTGCACATCCCTGGTCACTGTGGGACAATTTAGCATGGCCAATCCACCCTAACCTGCACATCCCTGGGCACTATGGGACAATTTAGCATGGCCAATCCACCCTAACCTGTACATCCCTGGGCACTATGGGACAATTTAGCATGGCCAATCCACCCTTACCTGCACATCCCTGGGCACTATGGGACAATTTAGCATGGCCAATCCACCCTAACCTGTACATCCCTGGGCACTATGGGACAATTTAGCATGGCCAATCCACCCTATCCCTGCACATCCCTGGGCACTATGGGACAATTTAGCATGGCCAATCCACCCTAACCTGTACATCCCTGGGCACTACGGGACATTTTAGCATGGCCAATCCACCCTAACCCTGCACATCCCTGGGCACTATGGGACAATTTTGCATGGCCAATCCACCCTACCCTGTACATCCCTGGGCACTATGGGACAATTTAGCATGGCCAATCCACCCTACCCTGCACATCCCTGGGCACTATGGGACAATTTAGCATGGCCAATCCACCCTAACCTGCACATCCCTGGGCACTATGGGACAATTTAGCATGGCCAATCCACCCTACCCTGCACATCCCTGGGCACTATGGGACAATTTAGCATGGCCGATCCACCCTACCCTGCACATCCCTGGGCACTATGGGACAATTTAGCATGGCCAATCCACCCTACCCTGCACATCCCTGGGCACTATGGGACAATTTAGCATGGCCAATCCACCCTACCCTGCACATCCCTGGGCACTATGGGACAATTTAGCATGGCCAATCCACCCTAACCTGCACATCCCTGGGCACTATGGGACAATTTAGCATGGCCAATCCACCCTACCCTGCACATCCCTGGGCACTATGGGACAATTTAGCATGGCCAATCCACCCTAACCTGCACATCCCTGGGCACTATGGGACAATTTAGCATGGCCAATCCACCCTACCCTGCACATCCCTGGGCACTATGGGACAATTTAGCATGGCCAATCCACCCTAACCTGTATACTTTTGGAATGTGGGAAGTAACCCACGCAGGGGACGGTGGAGAATGTGCAAACCCCACACAGAGAGTTGCCCTGAGGCTGGAGTTGAACCTGGGACCCTGTTGCTGAGAGGCAGCTGCGCTAAACACTGAGCCACTGTGCCGTGGGTTGGGGTTATGGTCAGCATGGACTGGTTTCCCTGAAGCATCTGTTTCTTTGCTCTGCAACACTGAGACTCCTGAATCACTCATCCAAGTCCCCCCAGCCCCTTCACATCCCCTCTCTCCTCTCTCGCACCTCCCTCTCTCCCTCCCTCTCTCAACTCCCTCTGTCTCTCTCTCTCTCTCTCGCATCTCCCTGTCTCTCTCGCACCTCCCTCCCTCTCTCTCTCTCTCTCTCTCTTTCTCTCTCACACCTCCCTCTCTCTCTATCCCTCTCTCTCTCTCTCAGCTGAAACCCCAGAAGCACTGAAGAATCCTTTCTGCCCTCTTCTCTGAGCTAGAAGGCAGTCCCCACGGACTAATCCAGACTCCCAGTCTGTCTGCCTCAACCATTGCCCCACCGAGAACGTGGAAACGAAAGACACTCTGCGCTCTGTTCAGCGCAAAGTGTTCACAAGGAGTAAGTGAGCGACTGTGTGTATGTGTGTGTATGTGTGTGGGTGTATGTGTGTGTGTGTGTGTGTGTGTGGGTGTATGTGTATGTGTGTGGGTGTATGTGTGTGTGTGTGTATGTGTGTGGGTGTATGTGTGTGTGTGTGTGTGTATGTGTGTGTGTGTGTGTGTGGGTGTGTGTGGGTGGGTGTGTGTGTGGGGGGTGTGGGGTGTGTGTGTGTGTGTGTGTGTGTGTGTGGGGTGTGGGGTGTGTGTGTGGGGTGTGTGTGTGGGGTGTGTGTGTGTGTGTGTGTGGTGTGTGTGGTGTGTGTGTGGGGTGTGTGTGTGTGTGTGTGTGTGGGTGTATGTGTGCGTGTGTGTGTGGGGTGTGTGTGTGTGTGTGGGGGTGTATGTGTGCGTGTGTGTGTGGGTGTGTGTGTGTGTGTGTGCGAAAGTGTGTGTGTGGTGTGTGTGTGGGTTGTGCGTGTGTGTGTGTGTGTGGGGTGTGTGTGTGGTGTGTGTGTGGGGGGTGTGTGTGTGTGTGGGTGTGGGTGTGTGTGTGTGGCGGGGTGTGTGTGTGTGTGGGTGTGTGTGTCTGTGTGTGGGGTGTGTGTGTGTCGGGGGTGTATGTGTGGGTGTATGTATGTGTGTGTGGGGTGTGAGGTGTGTGTGGGGTGAGCCTCATGTCTGACTAAGGACGTTTCCCTGCTCCTCGGATGCTGCCTGACCTGCTACGATTTTCCCAGAAGCCCACACCCTCTGTGTTCATTGACCTGACCCCTCACCCTGTCTGACCTACTAAAGGGTTCAGAAAAGATTGACAAGGATGTTGGAGGGTTTGAGCTACAGGGAGAGGCTGAACAGGCTGGGGCTGTTTTCCCTGGAGCGTCGGAGGCTGAGGGGTGACCTTATAGAGGTTTATAAAATCATGAGGGGGCATGGATAGGGTAAATAGGCAAAGTCTTTTCCCTGGGGTTGGGGAGTCCAGAACTAGAGGGGCATGGGTTTAGGGTGAGAGGGGAAAGGGGTAACTTTTTCCCCCAGAGCGTGGTATGTGTATGGAATGAGCTGCCAGAGGAAGTGGTGGAGGCTGGGACATTGACAGCATTTAAGAGGCATCTGGATGGGGACATGGATAGGAAGGGTTTGGAGGGATATGGGGTCGGGTGCTGGCAGGTGGGACTAGATTGGGTTGGGATCTCTGGGCCGGCATGGACGGGTTGGGCCGAAGGGTCTGTACATGTCTACGACTCTCAAATTCCTTCATGTAGCGCCTCTCCAGCACCTCCCTGAGTGGCTCCTCAGCACAGCTCCTGGCCAGGAGATTGGCGCCCCTTCCAGTTTAGGGTTAACCCCTCCCTCCTGGCGATCCCCCCACCCTCTCCTTGACTGTTCTCACCACCCCCCCCACTCCTGTCGGGAAATTGGGAACGTCAACCATTGGGAGATGGCTGAGGGGCCTGGATAGAGGGCTCAGTGGGAAGGGCAGGGACATACCATGCCCAGTGGGGGGTGAGGGGGGTGTGTGTAGGGGGCATCGACAGGGAGGGGGAGGTGGAGGAGGATGGGGGGCTGCCTGTGGACAGAGTTGTGAATGTTTATCTCACTCTCTCTCTCTCACACACTGTCTCCCTCCTGTCCGCAGCGTGAGTCTACAGAGCCTGCGGGATGAGGAGCCGGAGCTCCGAGCTGTGGGATCAGCATCCCGGGTCAGCATCAGCACCGGGGAGCTCTCCCCAAGGGATCTCGAGGAGGAGGAGGAGGAGCAGGAGGAGGAGACGGTGAGTCTGAGAATGGCCTCAACGCCCAATGGGAGCCAACACAGAGACCGCGTCAGACTGGGGAGGAGGGACGGTGTGGGAGTGGGGGTGGGAGAGGATGAGACAGAGAGGGGGTGTGTGCCTGGGTGAGAGAGACTGTGTGTGTGTGTGTGTGTGTGTGTGTGTGTGAGTTGTGTGACTGTGTGTATGTGAGGTGTGTGAGTGTGTGTGTATGTGAGGTGTGTGACTGTGTGTATGTGAGGTGTATGACTGTGTGTGTGTACGTGAGGTGTGTGTGTGTATGTGAGGTGTGTGACTGTGTGTATGTGAGTTGTGTGAGTTTGTGTGTGTATATGCGTGTGTGACTGTGTGTGTATGTGAGGTGTGTGACTGTGTGTATGTGAGGTGTGTGAGTGTGTGTGTGTACGTGAGGTGTGTGTGTGTATGTGAGGTGTGTGACTGTGTGTATGTGAGTTGTGTGAGTTTGTGTGTGTATATGCGTGTGTGACTGTGTGTATGTGAGGTGTGTGACTGTGTGTATGTGAGGTGTGTGTGTGTATGTGAGAGTGTGTCAGTTGTGTCTGTGAGAATGTGAGGTGTATGACTGTGTATGTGTATGTGAGGTGTGTGTTTGTGTATGTGAGGTGTGTGTGTATGTGAGAGTGTGTCAGTTGTGTATCTGTGAGAATGTGAGGTGTGTGAGTGAGTGTGTGTATGTGAGGTGTGGGTGTGTGTGTGTATATGTGAGAGTGTGTCAGTTGTGTGTCTGTGACAATGTGAGTTGTGTGTGTGTGACCGTGTGCATGTGAGTGTGTGTGTGAGAACGAGTGAGAGACAGGGGTGTGTATATTTGCGTGTGAGCGTGTACCTTTCTGTGTGAGTGTGAGAATGTGTAATTGTGGGCCTGCATGAGTGGGTGTGAGAGTGTGAGTGTAAATGCGAGAGCGTGTAAGTGTGTGTGCAGATACGCGATTGTGATTGTGTGTGTGAGAGACAGAGGGTGAATGCCTGTGGGGGAGAGAGAGAGAGAGAGGTGTGAGTGTGACCACATTGTGTGGGTGCGTGTGTGTGTGTTTGTGGGTGCGTGTGTGTGTGTGAGAGAGAGAGAGACCGTGTGCATGTACACACAAGACAGCTGAGTGTATTAGGGCTGGCCTGCTCATGCAGGTCATGTTCCAGGGCTCCGGGTTTGAATCTGGCGGAGGGTGAAACCTGGATTCGGAATGGAGTCAGGACTGGAGTGTCTGACGATGACTGCGAAGCCATTTGGGAAAACCCCGTTCGGAAACCGGCCTTCCTAAACCTGGTCTGGCCTACATGTGACTCCAGGGCCGTAACTGACCATTTAACTGGTCCCTGGGCCGCAAGGATGAATAAAAATAGGCCACAGACGCTGTTGAGGTCAGAGACACAGTGTTGTGTGTGTTCAATAAATCACGCCATTGTCTCCAGGAGGAACAATGAGATGAGGCTGGTCCTGTTTCAGCAGCATGGGAACGAGCGATAAGGCAGTTCCTACAGAGCTCCAGCCTCTATCCCCTCGGAACCGTCACAGGCTCAAGGCCTACCCCTTGGGAGCAGCAGAGGGCATGATGCCCTCAGAAAAATCACCTCAGACCCTCAAACCACAGGAAATACTCTCACTGACACCCGTCAGAAGGTCAGAGCTGAGGGAGTGGGCGCTGTCGGAGGGTCAGTGCTGAGGGACTGGGTGCTGTCAGAGGGTCAGTGCTGAGGGATCGGGCATTGTCCGAGGGTCAGTGCTGAGGGAGTGGGCGCTGTCGGAGAGTCAGTGCTGAGGGAGTGGGCGCTGTCGGAGGGTCAGTGCTGAGGGAGTGGGCGCTGTCGGAGGGTCAGCGCTGAGGCAGCGGGCGCTGTCGGAGGGTCAGTGCTGAGGGAGTGGGCGCTGTCAGAGGGTCAGTGCTGAGGGAGTGGGCACTGTCCGAGGGTCAGTGCTGAGGGAGTGGGCGCTGTGGAAGGGTCAGTGCTGAGGGAGTGGGCACTGTCGAAGGGTCAGTGCTGAGGGAGTGGTCACTGTCGGAGGGTCAGTGCTGAGGGAGCAGGCGCTGTCGGAGGGTCAGCGCTGAGGGAGTGGGCGCTGTCAGAGGTTCAGTGCTGAGGGAGCGGGCGCTGTCGGAGGGTCAGCGCTGAGGGAGTGGGCATTGTCAGAGGTTCAGTGCTGAGGGAGCGGGCGCTGTCGGAGGGTCAGCGCTGAGGGAGTGGGCATTGTCAGAGGGTCAGTGCTGAGGGAGTGGGCACTGTCCGAGGGTCAGTGCTGAGGGAGCGGGTGCTGTCAGAGGGTCAGTGCTGAGGGAGCGGGCGCTGACGGAGGGTCAGTGCTGAGGGAGCGGGCACTGTGGGAGGGTCAGCGCTGAGGCAGTGGGTGCTGTCAGAGGGTCAGTGCTGAGGGAGTGGGCGCTGACGGAGGGTCAGTGCTGAGGGAGCGGGCAGTGTTGGAGGGTCAGCGCTGAGGGAGTGGGTGCTGTGAGAGGGTCAGTGCTGAGGGAGTGGGCACTGTGGGAGGGTCATTGCTGAGGGAGTGGGCGCTGTCGGAGGGTCAGCGCTGAGGGAGTGGGCGCTGTCAGAGGGTCAGCGCTGAGAGAGTGGGTGCTGTCAGAGGGTCAGTGCTGAGGGAGTGGGCGCTATCCATGGGTCAGTGCTGAGGGTGTGGGCACTGTCTGAGGGTCAGCGATGAGGGAGTGGGCGCTGTGGGTGGGTCAGCGCTGAGGGAGTGGGCACTTTCGGAGGGTCAGCGCTGAGGGAGTGGGTGCTGGGGGAGGGTCAGCGCTGAGGGAGCGGGTACTGTTGGAGGGTCAGCGCTGAGGGAGCGGGTACTGTCGGAGGGTCAGTGCTGAGGGAGCGGGTGCTGTCGGAGGATCAGTGCTGAGGGAGTGGGCACTGTCGGAGTGTCAGCGCTGAGGGAGTGGGCACTGTCAGAGGTTCAGTGCTGAGGGAGCGGGTGCTGTCGGAGGGTCAGTGCTGAGGGAGTGGGCGCTGTCAGAGTGTCAGCGCTGAGGGAGTGGGCACTGTCAGAGGGTCAGTGCTGAGGGAGTGGGCACTGTCCGAGGGTCAGTGCTGAGGGAGTGGGTGCTGTCAGAGGGTCAGTGCTGAGGGAGCGGGCACTGTGGGAGGGTCAGCGCTGAGGGAGTGGGTGCTGTCAGAGGGTCAGTGCTGAGGGAGTGGGCGCTGACGGAGGGTCAGTGCTGAGGGAGTGGGCGCTGTCGGAGGGTCAGTGCTGAGGGAGTGGGCACTGTCAGAGGGTCAGTGCTGAGGGAGTGGGTGCTGTGGGAGGGTCAGTGCTGAGGGAGTGGGCGCTGTCGGAGGGTCAGTGCTGAGGGAGTGGGCGCTGACGGAGGGTCAGTGCTGAGGGAGTGGGCACTGTCGGAGGGTCAGTTAAATGGCTGCCTGAGGTTCGCTGCTCTATTTCCCAGGGTGGAGCAGGTTGGTTTGAGCTCAGGGCCGTTGGACGTTGCGATGGGGTTGGTCTGTGCTGCCCGGATGGGGCCTGTGCTTTGGCGTAGGCCTGGTCTGTTCTGGTCAGTGTCTGGGGGAGTGGTGTGGGGTTAAATTTCAGGGGTCACAACCCTAACCTGCAGCTCTGATTTTTCTACAGGATCCCCTCACACTCTCGAGAGATTGGCTCAGGGAGAGGAGGGCAGGGTTGATGTCCAGGATCGGGGAAATATTGGACGAAGGAGCCCGTGAGTATCAGGCCCCCCCTGCCCCTCCAGTTGACCCTTGACCTTTCAACCCTCCACCCCACCAGGTCATCACAGGTTTAGAGGCTAATCTAACTTCGGTTTCACAGATGCGCTCACCCGCTCTCCCCCTGAATGTCATTCCCAAGCAGGCCGGGCTTGTGCCGTCGGCTGCTCAGCGCAGGCAGGCAGCACCGCCCACTGTCTCTGGTGCACCATCGGCACCACGCGCTGAACCAGGCCCCAGCCCAGGTTCCCAGGGTCAAGCTGGGATCCAGCCTTAGGATAGCGTTGGGGCTTGGTCTCAGGATCAGGTTGAGGCCTGGTCTCTGGGATCGAGTTGAGGCCTGGTCTCAGGGATCAGGTTGAGGCCCGGTCTCCTGGCTCGGATTGGGCCTGGTCTCCGGGATGTGGTTGGGGCCTGGTCTCCGGGATCTGGTTGGGGCCTGGTCTCCGGGATCGGGTTGGGACCTAGTCTCTGGGATCAGGTTGGGGCCTAGTCTCCGGGATGGGTTGAGGCCTGGTCTCCAGGATCGGGTTGGGGCCTGGTCTCTGGGATGGGGTTGAGGCCTGGTCACCGGGATGGGGTTGGGGCCTGGTCTCTGGGATGGGGTTGAGGCCTGGTCACCGGGATGGGGTTAAGGCCTGGTCTCCAGGATGGGGTTACGGCCTGGTCTCCAGGATCGGGTTGGGGCCTGGTCTCTGGGATGGGGTTGAGGCCTGGTCACTGGGATGGGGTTGAGGCCTGGTCTCCAGGATCGGGTTGGGGCCTGGTCATCGGGATGGGGTTGGGGTGTGATCTCCGAGATGGGGTTGGGGCCTGGTTTCTGAGATCGGGTTGGGGCCTGGTCTCTGGGATCAGGTTGGGGCCTAGTCTCCAGGATGGGTTGAGGCCTGGTCTCCAGGATCGGGTTGGGGCCTGGTCTCTGGGATGGGGTTGAGGCCTGGTCACCGGGATGGGGTTAAGGCCTGGTCTCCAGGATCAGGTTGGGGCCTGGTCTCTGGGATGGGGTTGAGGCCTGGTCACCGGGATGGGGTTACGGCCTGGTCTCCAGGATCAGGTTGGGGCCTAGTCTCCGGGATGGGTTGAGGCCTGGTCATCGGCATGGGGTGGGGTGTGATCTCCGAGATGGGGTTGAGGCCTGGTCTCCAGGATCGGATTGAGGCCTGGTCTCTGGGATGGGGTTGAGGCCTGGTCTCCAGGATCGGGTTGAGGCCTGGTCACCGGGATGGGGTTAAGGCCTGGTCTCCAGGATTGGGTTGGGGCCTGGTCATCGGGATGGGGTTGGGGTGTGATCTCCGAGATGGGGTTGAGGCCTGGTCTCCAGGATTGGATTGGGGCCTAGTCTCCGGGATGGGGTTGGGGCCTGGTCTTTGAGATCGGGTTGGGGCATAGTCTCCGGAATCGGGGTGGGGCCTGGTCTCCTGGATCGGGTTGAGGCCTGGTCCCTGGGATCTGGGTTGGGGCCTGGTCTCCGGAATGGGGTTGAGGCCTGGTCTCCGGAATCAAGTTGAGGCCTGGTCTCTGGGATCAGGTTGGGGCCTGGTCTCTGGGATCGAGTTGAGGCCTGGTCTCTGGGATTGAGTTGAGGCCTAGTCTCTGGTATCGAGTTGAGGCCTGGTCTCCGGGATCAGGTTGAGGCCTAGTCTCTGGGATCGAGTTGAGGCCTAGTCTCTGGGATCAGGTTGGGGCCTGGTCTCTGGGATCAGGTTGGGGCCGGTCTCTGGGATCGGGTTGGGGCCTGGTCTCCAGGATCTGGTTTGGGGCCTGGTCTCTGGGATCTGGGTTGGCTGCTGGTCTCCAGGATCGAGTTGGGGACCTGGTCTCTGGGATCTGGGTTGGGTGCTGGTCTCCGGGATCAGGTTGAGGCCTAGTCTCTGGGATCGAGTTGAGGCCTGGTCTCCGGGATCAGGTTGAGGCCTGGTCTCTGGGATTGAGTTGAGGCCTAGTCTCTGGGATCAGGTTGGGGCCTGGTCTCTGGGAGCTGTGTTGAGTGCTGGTCTCCAGGATCGAGTTGGGGAGCTGGTCTCTGGGATCTGGGTTGGGGCCTGGTCTCTGGGATCTGGTTGGGGCCTGGTCTCTGGGATCGGGTTGGGGCCTGATCTCCGGGATCAGGTTGGGGCCTGGTCCCCGGGATCGGGTTGGGGCCTGGTCTCCGGGATCGGGTTGGGGCCTGGTCTCCAGGATCTGGGTTGGGGCCTGGTCTCTGGGATGGGGTTGGGGCCTGGTCTCCGGGATCAGGTTGGGGCCTGGTCACTGGGATCTGGGTTGGGGCCTGGTCTCCGGGATCTGGGTTGGTGCCTGGTCTGCGGGATGGGGTTGGGGCCTGGTCTCCGGGATGGGGTTGGGGCCTGGTCCTGGAGGCTCCATGATGGGCACCAGCCTGACGTTTTGTGGTCGGGTTGGGGGTGGGCGCCGGTGGGGGAGAGGCAGTCAGGGGGAGGGAGTGGGACCCTGAGCATGTTTCACCATTGGCTGGGGACTTGTAGGGTGAAGGGCTGGTTAAAAAGTGCCTGAAGCAGATTTCCCAGCGGGAGGTCCTGATGCCTCTGCGCGGGGGGCGGGGTTCGCGTGCTCCTTCCCGTCACCACCCCCCACCACCCTACCCCCCGCATGCTACCCCCCTCCCTCACTGTCACAGACCCATCGGAAGTGGTGAAGCCACAGAAACTGATGTCACCGTGTGTGAAACTTCCTGTCTGGTGGCTGCCTCACTGTGCGCTCTCTGACTGAGAGGCAGCACCGTCTCACAGACAGACAGAGAGAGAGAGAGCAGGCGGGGAGGGCCTACAGATCCCCGTGGGATCTTCCTGACCCCTGACCTGCTGGCAGGGACGGGCTGGGACGGAGGTAGGCCGAAAGCCTGAGCGAAGTAGGCCGAGGCTTGGCCTGGTCCCTCGGGGTGAGAGGCAGGCGAGAATTAAGAGGGGAGCCCACTCTCCTGCTGAGAGTTGCATCCATTTTCCACCACCTTCCTCCTCCTGGCTGTCGCCCTTGGTTACAGTCCACCCGCGGGGCCCCGGCTGTTCCTGAGCACGCTGCCATCTCCCTTCTCCCGTCTATGTTGCAGAGACCGGCCTGCGGACAGACCAACGGACCACATCAGCCAGGTAAGCTGCATATCTGCATTTCCACGGCGCCTGGTTTCTCACGGAGAGGAGGTGGGGAAAGCCCGTATCTCCCTGCTCCCCAATCCCCGAGACGGAACATTTTGGACTTTTTCCGGGGTTTGGGCTCGATGTTGCGTTTTGATCTCGCAGCGAGAATATGAGGGAAACCAGAGGGACCGGGAGAGACAGCTGGGAGGGGGCGCACACAGAGGGAGGTTTACCAGGATGTTGCCCAGTTGAGGAAGGGAGCTGAAATGAAGGGGATGGGGAGAGAGAGAGAGAGAGATGGGGGGAGTGAGAGAGGGAGTGAGACAGAGAGAGAGGGAGAGAGAGATGGAGTGCGTTCGGACAGACCCAGGGCAGTTGTGTTGGTCAGAGTGGATTTGGGAGAAGGGGAGAGAGACAAACATTGATAAAACGATGAGGTGGGGCGGGGGGGGGAAGGAAGGAACCTCTCAGAGACTTGACGGAGCGACAGGGGGGTGGGTAATCAGTCCAAGGGAAGGGATTGGAAGTTTTGGGAGATTGTCGAGAGAGTGGGACACGGTGTTCAAGGTGGGGATTGTAGAGAGAGTGGGACACAGTGTTCAAGGTGGGGATTGTAGAGAGAGTGGGACACAGTGTTCAAGGTGGGGATTGTAGAGAGAGTGGGACACGGTGCCCAAGGTGGGGATTGTAGAGAGAGTGGGACACAGTGTTCAAGGTGGGGATTGTAGAGAGAGTGGGACACAGTGTTCAAGGTGGGGATTGTAGAGAGAGTGGGACACGGTGCCCAAGGTGGGGATTGTAGAGAGAGTCGGACACGGTGCCCAAGGTGGGGATTGTAGAGAGAGTGGGACACAGTGTTCAAGGTGGGGATTGTAGAGAGAGTGGGACACGGTGTTCAAGGTGGGGATTGTAGAGAGAGTGGGACACGGTGCCCAAGGTGGGGATTGTAGAGAGAGTGGGACACAGTGCCCAAGGTGGGGATTGTAGAGAGAGTGGGACACAGTGCCCAAGGTGGGGATTGTAGGGAGAGTGGGACACAGTGTTCACAGTGGGGATTGCAGAGAGAGTGGGACACAGTTTTCAAGGTGCGGATTGTAGAGAGAGTGGGACACAGTGTTCAAGGTGGGGATTGTAGAGAGAGTGGGACACGGTGCCCAAGGTGGGGATTGTAGAGAGAGTGGGACGCGGTGCCCAAGGTGGGGATTGTAGAGAGAGTCGGACACGGTGCCCAAGGTGGGGATTGTAGAGAGAGTGGGACACAGTGCCCAAGGTGGGGATTGTAGAGAGAGTGGGACACAGTGTTCAAAGTGGGGATTGTAGAGAGAGTGGGACACAGTGTTCAAGGTGGGGATTGTAGAGAGAGTGGGACACAGTGTTCAAGGTGGGGATTGTAGAGAGAGTGGGACACGGTGCCCAAGGTGGGGATTGTAGAGAGAGTGGGACACGGTGCCCAAGGTGGGGATTGTAGAGAGAGTCGGACACGGTGCCCAAGGTGGGGATTGTAGAGAGAGTGGGACACAGTGTTCAAGGTGGGGATTGTAGAGAGAGTGGGACACGGTGTTCAAGGTGGGGATTGTAGAGAGAGTGGGACACGGTGCCCAAGGTGGGGATTGTAGAGAGAGTGGGACACAGTGCCCAAGGTGGGGATTGTAGAGAGAGTGGGACACAGTGCCCAAGGTGGGGATTGTAGGGAGAGTGGGACACAGTGTTCACAGTGGGGATTGTAGAGAGAGTGGGACACAGTGTTCAAGGTGCGGATTGTAGAGAGAGTGGGGCACAGTGCCCAAGGTGGGGATTGTAGAGAGAGTGGGACACGGTGCCCAAGGTGGGGATTGTAGAGAGAGTGGGACACAGTGCCCAAGGTGGGGATTGTAGAGAGAGTGGGACACAGTGCCCAAGGTGGGGATTGTAGAGAGAGTGGGACACAGTGTTCAAGGTGGGGATTGTAGAGAGAGTGGGACACGGTGCCCAAGGTGGGGATTGTAGAAAGAGTGGGATACAGTGCCCAAGGTGGGGATTGTAGAGAGAGTGGGACACAGTGCCCAAGGTGGGGATTGTAGAGAGAGTGGGACACAGTGCCCAAGGTGGGGATTGTAGAGAGAGTGGGACACAGTGCCCAAGGTGGGGATTGTAGAGAGAGTGGGACACAGTGCCCAAGGTGGGGATTGTAGAGAGAGTGGGACACAGTGCCCAAGGTGGGGATTGTAGAGAGAGTCGGACACGGTGCCCAAGGTGGGGATTGTAGAGAGAGTGGGACACAGTGTTCAACGTGGGGATTGTAGAGAGAGTGGGACACAGTGCCCAAGGTGGGGATTGTAGAGAGAGTGGGACACAGTGCCCAAGGTGGGGATTGTAGAGAGAGTGGGACACAGTGCCCAAGGTGGGGATTGTAGAGAGAGTGGGACACGGTGTCCAAGGTGGGGATTGTAGAGAGAGTGGGACACAGTGTTCTAGGTGGGGATTGTAGAGAGAGTGGGACACAGTGCCCAAGGTGGGGATTGTAGAGAGAGTGGGACACAGTGCCCAAGGTGGGGATTGTAGAGAGAGTGGGACACGGTGCCCAAGGTGGGGATTGTAGAGAGAGTGGGACACAGTGTTCAAGGTGGGGATTGTAGAGAGAGTGGGACACGGTGTTGAAGGTGGGGATTGTAGAGAGAGTGGGACACAGTGTTCAAGGTGGGGATTGTAGAGAGAGTGGGACACGGTGCCCAAGGTGGGGATTGTAGAGAGAGTGGGACACAGTGCCCAAGGTGGGGATTGTAGAGAGAGTGGGACACAGTGCCCAAGGTGGGGATTGTAGGGAGAGTGGGACACAGTGTTCACAGTGGGGATTGTAGAGAGAGTGGGACACAGTGTTCAAGGTGCGGATTGTAGAGAGAGTGGGGCACAGTGCCCAAGGTGGGGATTGTAGAGAGAGTGGGACACGGTGCCCAAGGTGGGGATTGTAGAGAGAGTGGGACACAGTGCCCAAGGTGGGGATTGTAGAGAGAGTGGGACACAGTGCCCAAGGTGGGGATTGTAGAGAGAGTCGGACACGGTGCCCAAGGTGGGGATTGTAGAGAGAGTGGGACACAGTGTTCAAGGTGGGGATTGTAGAGAGAGTGGGACACAGTGTTCAAGGTGGGGATTGTAGAGAGAGTGGGACACGGTGCCCAAGGTGGGGATTGTAGAAAGAGTGGGATACAGTGCCCAAGGTGGGGATTGTAGAGAGAGTGGGACACAGTGTTCAAGGTGGGGATTGTAGAGAGAGTGGGACACAGTGCCCAAGGTGGGGATTGTAGAGAGAGTGGGACACAGTGTTCAAGGTGGGGATTGTAGAGAGAGTGGGACACAGTGCCCAAGGTGGGGATTGTAGAGAGAGTGGGACACAGTGCCCAAGGTGGGGATTGTAGAGAGAGTGGGACACAGTGGCCAAGGTGGGGATTGTAGAGAGAGTGGGACACAGTGCCCAAGGTGGGGATTGTAGAGAGAGTGGGACACGGTGCCCAAGGTGGGGATTGTAGAGAGGGTGGGACACAGTGTTCAAGGTGGGGATTGTAGAGAGAGTGGGACACGGTGTCCAAGGTGGGGATTGTAGAGAGAGTGGGACACAGTGTTCTAGGTGGGGATTGTAGAGCGAGTGGGACACGGTGTCCAAGGTGGGGATTGTAGAGAGAGTGGGACACAGTGTTCTAGGTGGGGATTGTAGAGAGAGTGGGACACGGTGTCCAAGGTGGGGATTGTAGAGAGAGTGGGACACAGTGTTCAAGGTGGGGATTGTAGAGAGAGTGGGACACAGTGCCCAAGGTGGGGATTGTAGAGAGAGTGGGACACAGTGCCCAAGGTGGGGATTGTAGAGAGAGTGGGACACAGTGCCCAAGGTGGGGATTGTAGAGAGAGTGGGACACGGTGTCCAAGGTGGGGATTGTAGAGAGAGTGGGACACAGTGTTCTAGGTGGGTATTGTAGAGAGAGTGGGACACAGTGCCCAAGGTGGGGATTGTAGAGAGAGTGGGACACAGTGCCCAAGGTGGGGGTTGTAGGGAGAGTGGGACACAGTGTTCTAGGTGGGGATTGTAGAGAGAGTGGGACACAGTGTTCAAGGTGCGGATTGTAGAGAGAGTGGGGCACAGTGCCCAAGGTGGGGATTGTAGAGAGAGTGGGACACTGTGCCCAAGGTGGGGATTGTAGAGAGAGTGGGACACAGTGTTCAAGGTGGGGATTGTAGAGAGAGTGGGACACAGTGTTCAAGGTGGGGATTGTAGAGAGAGTGGGACACAGTGCCCAAGGTGGGGATTGTAGAGAGAGTGGGACACAGTGCCCAAGGTGGGGATTGTAGAGAGAGTGGGACACAGTGCCCAAGGTGGGGACTGTAGAGAGAGTGGGACACAGTGTTCAAGGTGGGGATTGTAGAGAGAGTGGGACACAGTGTTCAAGGTGGGGATTGTAGAGAGAGTGGGACACAGTGCCCAAGGTGGGGATTGTAGAGAGAGTGGGCACAGTGCCCAAGGTGGGGATTGTAGAGAGAGTGGGACACAGTGCCCAAGGTGGGATTGTAGAGAGAGTGGGACACAGTGCCCAAGGTGGGGATTGTAGAGAGAGTGGGACACAGTGCCCAAGGTGGGGATTGTAGAGAGAGTGGGCACAGTGCCCAAGGTGGGGATTGTAGAGAGAGTGGGACACAGTGCCCAAGGTGGGGATTGTAGAGAGAGTGGGACACAGTGCCCAAGGTGGGGATTGTAGAGAGAGTGGGCACAGTGCCCAAGGTGGGGATTGTAGAGAGAGTGGGACACAGTGTCCAAGGTGGGGATTGTAGAGAGAGTGGGACACAGTGTTCTAGGTGGGGATTGTAGAGAGAGTGGGACACAGTGCCCAAGGTGGGGATTGTAGAGAGAGTGGGACACAGTGCCCAAGGTGGGGATTGTAGAGAGAGTGGGACACGGTGCCCAAGGTGGGGATTGTAGAGAGAGTGGGACACGGTGCCCAAGGTGGGGATTGTAGAGAGAGTGGGACACGGTGCCCAAGGTGGGGATTGTAGAGAGAGTGGGACACAGTGCCCAAGGTGGGGATTGTAGAGAGAGTGGGACACAGTGTTCAAGGTGGGGATTGTAGAGAGAGTGGGACACAGTGTTCAAGGTGGGGATTGTAGAGAGAGTGGGACACAGTGCCCAAGGTGGGGATTGTAGAGAGAGTGGGACACAGTGTTCAAGGTGGGGATTGTAGAGAGAGTGGGACACCGTGCCCAAGGTGGGGATTGTAGAGAGAGTGGGACACAGTGACCAAGGTGGGGATTGTAGAGAGAGTGGGACACAGTGCCCAAGGTGGGGATTGTAGAGAGAGTGGGACACAGTGTTCAAAGTGGGGATTGTAGAGAGAGTGGGACACAGTGTTCAAGGTGGGGATTGTAGAGAGAGTGGGACACAGTGTTCAAGGTGGGGATTGTAGAGAGAGTGGGACACGGTGCCCAAGGTGGGGATTGTAGAGAGAGTGGGACACGGTGCCCAAGGTGGGGATTGTAGAGAGAGTCGGACACGGTGCCCAAGGTGGGGATTGTAGAGAGAGTGGGACACAGTGTTCAAGGTGGGGATTGTAGAGAGAGTGGGACACGGTGTTCAAGGTGGGGATTGTAGAGAGAGTGGGACACGGTGCCCAAGGTGGGGATTGTAGAGAGAGTGGGACACAGTGCCCAAGGTGGGGATTGTAGAGAGAGTGGGACACGGTGTTCAAGGTGGGGATTGTAGAGAGAGTGGGACACAGTGCCCAAGGTGGGGATTGTAGAGAGAGTGGGACACAGTGCCCAAGGTGGGGATTGTAGAGAGAGTGGGACACAGTGCCCAAGGTGGGGATTGTAGAGAGAGTGGGACACAGTGCCCAAGGTGGGGATTGTAGAGAGAGTGGGCACAGTGCCCAAGGTGGGGATTGTAGGGAGAGTGGGACACAGTGCCCAAGGTGGGGATTGTAGAGAGAGTGGGACACGGTGTTCAAGGTGGGGATTGTAGGGAGAGTGGTACACAGTGTTCACAGTGGGGATTGCAGAGAGAGTGGGACACAGTGCCCAAGGTGGGGATTGTAGAGAGAGTGGGACACAGTGCCCAAGGTGGGGATTGTAGAGAGAGTGGGACACAGTGCCCAAGCTGGGGATTGTAGAGAGAGTGGGACACGGTGCCCAAGGTGGGGATTGTAGAGAGAGTGGGACACAGTGCCCAAGGTGGGGATTGTAGAGAGAGTGGGACACAGTGCCCAAGGTGGGGATTGTAGAGAGAGTGGGACACAGTGTTCAAGGTGGGGATTGTAGAGAGAGTGGGACACGGTGCCCAAGGTGGGGATTGTAGAAAGAGTGGGATACAGTGCCCAAGGTGGGGATTGTAGAGAGAGTGGGACACAGTGTTCAAGGTGGGGATTGTAGAGAGAGTGGGACACAGTGCCCAAGGTGGGGATTGTAGAGAGAGTGGGACACAGTGCCCAAGGTGGGGATTGTAGAGAGAGTGGGACACAGTGCCCAAGGTGGGGGATTGTAGAGAGAGTGGGACACAGTGCCCAAGGTGGGGATTGTAGAGAGAGTCGGACACGGTGCCCAAGGTGGGATTGTAGAGAGAGTGGGACACAGTGTTCAAGGTGGGGATTGTAGAGAGAGTGGGACACAGTGTTCAAGGTGGGGATTGTAGAGAGAGTGGGACACAGTGTTCTAGGTGGGGATTGTAGAGAGAGTGGGACACGGTGTCCAAGGTGGGGATTGTAGAGAGAGTGGGACACAGTGTTCTAGGTGGGGATTGTAGAGAGAGTGGGACACGGTGTCCAAGGTGGGGATTGTAGAGAGAGTGGGACACAGTGTTCAAGGTGGGGATTGTAGAGAGAGTGGGACACAGTGCCCAAGGTGGGGATTGTAGAGAGAGTGGGACGCAGTGCCCAAGGTGGGGATTGTAGAGAGAGTGGGACACAGTGCCCAAGGTGGGGATTGTAGAGAGAGTGGGACACGGTGTCCAAGGTGGGGATTGTAGAGAGAGTGGGACACAGTGCCCAAGGTGGGGATTGTAGAGAGAGTGGGACACGGTGCCCAAGGTGGGGATTGTAGAGAGAGTGGGACACAGTGTTCAAGGTGGGGATTGTAGAGAGAGTGGGACACGGTGTTGAAGGTGGGGATTGTAGAGAGAGTGGGACACAGTGTTCAAGGTGGGGATTGTAGAGAGAGTGGGACACGGTGCCCAAGGTGGGGATTGTAGAGAGAGTGGGACACAGTGCCCAAGGTGGGATTGTAGAGAGAGTGGGACACAGTGCCCAAGGTGGGGATTGTAGGGAGAGTGGGACACAGTGTTCACAGTGGGGATTGTAGAGAGAGTGGGACACAGTGTTCAAGGTGCGGATTGTAGAGAGAGTGGGGCACAGTGCCCAAGGTGGGGATTGTAGAGAGAGTGGGACACGGTGCCCAAGGTGGGGATTGTAGAGAGAGTGGGACACAGTGCCCAAGGTGGGGATTGTAGAGAGAGTGGGACACAGTGCCCAAGGTGGGGATTGTAGAGAGAGTCGGACACGGTGCCCAAGGTGGGGATTGTAGAGAGAGTGGGACACAGTGTTCAAGGTGGGGATTGTAGAGAGAGTGGGACACTGTGTTCAAGGTGGGGATTGTAGAGAGAGTGGGACACGGTGCCCAAGGTGGGGATTGTAGAAAGAGTGGGATACAGTGCCCAAGGTGGGGATTGTAGAGAGAGTGGGACACAGTGTTCAAGGTGGGGATTGTAGAGAGAGTGGGACACAGTGCCCAAGGTGGGGGATTGTAGAGAGAGTGGGACACAGTGTTCAAGGTGGGGATTGTAGAGAGAGTGGGACACAGTGCCCAAGGTGGGGATTGTAGAGAGAGTGGGACACAGTGCCAAGGTGGGGATTGTAGAGAGAGTGGGACACAGTGCCAAGGTGGGGATTGTAGAGAGAGTGGGACACGGTGCCCAAGGTGGGGATTGTAGAGAGAGTGGGACACAGAGTTCAAGGTGGGGATTGTAGAGAGAGTGGGACACGGTGTCCAAGGTGGGGATTGTAGAGAGAGTGGGACACAGTGTTCTAGGTGGGGCTTGTAGAGAGAGTGGGACACGGTGTCCAAGGTGGGGATTGTAGAGAGAGTGGGACACAGTGTTCAAGGTGGGGATTGTAGAGAGAGTGGGACACAGTGCCCAAGGTGGGGATTGTAGAGAGAGTGGGACACAGTGCCCAAGGTGGGGATTGTAGAGAGAGTGGGACACAGTGCCCAAGGTGGGGATTGTAGAGAGAGTGGGACACGGTGTCCAAGGTGGGGATTGCAGAGAGAGTGGGACACAGTGTTCTAGGTGGGTATTGTAGAGAGAGTGGGACACAGTGCCCAAGGTGGGGATTGTAGAGAGAGTGGGACACAGTGTTCAAGGTGGGGATTGTAGAGGAGAGTGGGACACGGTGTTCAAGGTGGGGATTGTAGAGAGAGTGGGACACAGTGTTCAAGGTGGGGATTGTAGAGAGAGTGGGACACAGTGTTCAAGGTGGGGATTGTAGAGAGAGTGGGACACAGTGCCCAAGGTGGGGATTGTAGAGAGAGTGGGACACAGTGCCCAAGGTGGGGATTGTAGAGAGAGTGGGACACGGTGTTCAAGGTGGGGATTGTAGAGAGAGTGGGACACAGTGCCCAAGGTGGGGATTGTAGAGAGAGTGGGACACAGTGTTCAAGGTGGGGATTGTAGAGAGAGTGGGACACAGTGTTCAAGGTGGGGATTGTAGAGAGAGTGGGACACAGTGTTCAAGGTGGGGATTGTAGAGAGAGTGGGCACAGTGCCCAAGGTGGGGATTGTAGAGAGAGTGGGACACAGTGTTCAAGGTGGGGATTGTAGAGAGAGTGGACACAGTGTTCAAGGTGGGGATTGTAGAGAGAGTGGGACACAGTGCCCAAGGTGGGGATTGTAGAGAGAGTGGGCACAGTGCCCAAGGTGGGGATTGTAGAGAGAGTGGGACACAGTGCCCAAGGTGGGGATTGTAGAGAGAGTGGGACACAGTGCCCAAGGTGGGGATTGTAGAGAGAGTGGGACACAGTGCCCAAGGTGGGGATTGTAGAGAGAGTGGGCACAGTGCCCAAGGTGGGGGATTGTAGAGAGAGTGGGACACAGTGCCCAAGGTGGGGATTGTAGAGAGAGTGGGACACAGTGCCCAAGGTGGGGATTGTAGAGAGAGTGGGCACAGTGCCCAAGGTGGGGATTGTAGAGAGAGTGGGACACAGTGTCCAAGGTGGGGATTGTAGAGAGAGTGGGACACAGTGCCCAAGGTGGGGATTGTAGAGAGAGTGGGACACAGTGCCCAAGGTGGGGGATTGTAGAGAGAGTGGGACACAGTGCCCAAGGTGGGGATTGTAGAGAGAGTGGGACACAGTGCCCAAGGTGGGGATTGTAGAGAGAGTGGGCACAGTGCCCAAGGTGGGGATTGTAGGGAGAGTGGGACACAGTGCCCAAGGTGGGGATTGTAGAGAGAGTGGGACACGGTGTTCAAGGTGGGGATTGTAGGGAGAGTGGGACACAGTGTTCACAGTGGGGATTGCAGAGAGAGTGGGACACAGTGCCCAAGGTGGGGATTGTAGAGAGAGTGGGACACAGTGCCCAAGGTGGGGATTGTAGAGAGAGTGGGACACAGTGCCCAAGCTGGGGATTGTAGAGAGAGTGGGACACGGTGCCCAAGGTGGGGATTGTAGAGAGAGTGGGACACAGTGCCCAAGGTGGGGATTGTAGAGAGAGTGGGACACAGTGCCCAAGGTGGGGATTGTAGAGAGAGTGGGACACAGTGTTCAAGGTGGGGATTGTAGAGAGAGTGGGACACGGTGCCCAAGGTGGGGATTGTAGAAAGAGTGGGATACAGTGCCCAAGGTGGGGATTGTAGAGAGAGTGGGACACAGTGTTCAAGGTGGGGATTGTAGAGAGAGTGGGACACAGTGCCCAAGGTGGGGATTGTAGAGAGAGTGGGACACAGTGCCCAAGGTGGGGATTGTAGAGAGAGTGGGACACAGTGCCCAAGGTGGGGATTGTAGAGAGAGTGGGACACAGTGCCCAAGGTGGGGATTGTAGAGAGAGTGGGACACAGTGCCCAAGGTGGGGATTGTAGAGAGAGTCGGACACGGTGCCCAAGGTGGGATTGTAGAGAGAGTGGGACACAGTGTTCAAGGTGGGGATTGTAGAGAGAGTGGGACACAGTGTTCAAGGTGGGGATTGTAGAGAGAGTGGGACACAGTGTTCTAGGTGGGGATTGTAGAGAGAGTGGGACACGGTGTCCAAGGTGGGGATTGTAGAGAGAGTGGGACACAGTGTTCTAGGTGGGGATTGTAGAGAGAGTGGGACACGGTGTCCAAGGTGGGGATTGTAGAGAGAGTGGGACACAGTGTTCAAGGTGGGGATTGTAGAGAGAGTGGGACACAGTGCCCAAGGTGGGGATTGTAGAGAGAGTGGGACACAGTGCCCAAGGTGGGATTGTAGAGAGAGTGGGACACAGTGCCCAAGGTGGGGATTGTAGAGAGAGTGGGACACGGTGTCCAAGGTGGGGATTGTAGAGAGAGTGGGACACAGTGTTCTAGGTGGGGATTGTAGAGAGAGTGGGACACAGTGCCAAGGTGGGGATTGTAGAGAGAGTGGGACACAGTGCCCAAGGTGGGGATTGTAGAGAGAGTGGGACACGGTGCCCAAGGTGGGGATTGTAGAGAGAGTGGGACACAGTGTTCAAGGTGGGATTGTAGAGAGAGTGGGACACGGTGTTGAAGGTGGGGATTGTAGAGAGAGTGGACACAGTGTTCAAGGTGGGGATTGTAGAGAGAGTGGGACACGGTGCCCAAGGTGGGGATTGTAGAGAGAGTGGGACACAGTGCCCAAGGTGGGGATTGTAGAGAGAGTGGGACACAGTGCCCAAGGTGGGGATTGTAGGGAGAGTGGGACACAGTGTTCAAGGTGGGATTGTAGAGAGAGTGGGACACAGTGTTCAAGGTGGGATTGTAGAGAGAGTGGGGCACAGTGCCCAAGGTGGGGATTGTAGAGAGAGTGGGACACGGTGCCCAAGGTGGGGATTGTAGAGAGAGTGGGACACAGTGCCCAAGGTGGGATTGTAGAGAGAGTGGGACACAGTGCCCAAGGTGGGGATTGTAGAGAGAGTCGGACACGGTGCCCAAGGTGGGGATTGTAGAGAGAGTGGGACACAGTGTTCAAGGTGGGGATTGTAGAGAGAGTGGGACACAGTGTTCAAGGTGGGGATTGTAGAGAGAGTGGGACACGGTGCCCAAGGTGGGGATTGTAGAAAGAGTGGGATACAGTGCCCAAGGTGGGGATTGTAGAGAGAGTGGGACACAGTGTTCAAGGTGGGGATTGTAGAGAGAGTGGGACACAGTGTTCAAGGTGGGGATTGTAGAGAGAGTGGGACACAGTGCCCAAGGTGGGGATTGTAGAGAGAGTGGGACACAGTGTTCAAGGTGGGGATTGTAGAGAGAGTGGGACACAGTGCCCAAGGTGGGGATTGTAGAGAGAGTGGGACACAGTGTTCAAGGTGGGATTGTAGAGAGAGTGGGACACAGTGTTCAAGGTGGGGATTGTAGAGAGAGTGGGACACAGTGCCCAAGGTGGGGATTGTAGAGAGAGTGGGACACAGTGCCCAAGGTGGGGATTGTAGAAAGAGTGGGATACAGTGTTCAAGGTGGGATTGTAGAGAGAGTGGGACACAGTGTTCAAGGTGGGGATTGTAGAGAGAGTGGGACACAGTGTTCAAGGTGGGGATTGTAGAGAGAGTGGGACACAGTGCCCAAGGTGGGGATTGTAGAGAGAGTGGGACACAGTGTTCAAGGTGGGGATTGTAGAGAGAGTGGGACACAGTGCCCAAGGTGGGGATTGTAGAGAGAGTGGGACACAGTGGCCAAGGTGGGGATTGTAGAGAGAGTGGGACACAGTGCCCAAGGTGGGGATTGTAGAGAGAGTGGGACACGGTGCCCAAGGTGGGGATTGTAGAGAGGGTGGGACACAGTGTTCAAGGTGGGGATTGTAGAGAGAGTGGGACACGGTGTCCAAGGTGGGGATTGTAGAGAGAGTGGGACACAGTGTTCTAGTTGGGGATTGTAGAGAGAGTGGGACACGGTGTCCAAGGTGGGGATTGTAGAGAGAGTGGGACACAGTGTTCAAGGTGGGGATTGTAGAGAGAGTGGGACACAGTGCCCAAGGTGGGGATTGTAGAGAGAGTGGGACACAGTGCCCAAGGTGGGGATTGTAGAGAGAGTGGGACACAGTGCCCAAGGTGGGGATTGTAGAGAGAGTGGGACACGGTGTCCAAGGTGGGGATTGCAGAGAGAGTGGGACACAGTGTTCAAGGTGGGTATTGTAGAGAGAGTGGGACACAGTGCCCAAGGTGGGGATTGTAGAGAGAGTGGGACACAGTGTTCAAGGTGGGGATTGTAGAGAGAGTGGGACACGGTGTTCAAGGTGGGGATTGTAGAGAGAGTGGGACACAGTGTTCAAGGTGGGGATTGTAGAGAGAGTGGGACACAGTGTTCAAGGTGGGGATTGTAGAGAGAGTGGGACACAGTGCCCAAGGTGGGGATTGTAGAGAGAGTGGGACACAGTGCCCAAGGTGGGGATTGTAGAGAGAGTGGGACACGTGTTCAAGGTGGGGATTGTAGAGAGAGTGGGACACAGTGCCCAAGGTGGGGATTGTAGAGAGAGTGGGACACAGTGTTCAAGGTGGGGATTGTAGAGAGAGTGGGACACAGTGTTCAAGGTGGGGATTGTAGAGAGAGTGGGACACAGTGTTCAAGGTGGGGATTGTAGAGAGAGTGGGCACAGTGCCCAAGGTGGGGATTGTAGAGAGAGTGGGACACAGTGTTCAAGGTGGGGATTGTAGAGAGAGTGGGACACAGTGTTCAAGGTGGGGATTGTAGAGAGAGTGGGACACAGTGCCCAAGGTGGGGATTGTAGAGAGAGTGGGCACAGTGCCCAAGGTGGGGATTGTAGAGAGAGTGGGACACAGTGCCCAAGGTGGGATTGTAGAGAGAGTGGGACACAGTGCCCAAGGTGGGGATTGTAGAGAGAGTGGGACACAGTGCCCAAGGTGGGGATTGTAGAGAGAGTGGGCACAGTGCCCAAGGTGGGGATTGTAGAGAGAGTGGGACACAGTGCCCAAGGTGGGGATTGTAGAGAGAGTGGGACACAGTGCCCAAGGTGGGGATTGTAGAGAGAGTGGGCACAGTGCCCAAGGTGGGGATTGTAGAGAGAGTGGGACACAGTGTCCAAGGTGGGGATTGTAGAGAGAGTGGGACACAGTGTTCAAGGTGGGGATTGTAGAGAGAGTGGGACACAGTGCCCAAGGTGGGGATTGTAGAGAGAGTGGGACACAGTGTTCAAGGTGGGGATTGTAGAGAGAGTGGGACACAGTGCCCAAGGTGGGGATTGTAGAGAGAGTGGGACACAGTGTTCAAGGTGGGGATTGTAGAGAGAGTGGGACACCGTGCCCAAGGTGGGGATTGTAGAGAGAGTGGGACACAGTGCCCAAGGTGGGATTGTAGAGAGAGTGGGACACAGTGCCCAAGGTGGGATTGTAGAGAGAGTGGGACACAGTGTTCAAGGTGGGGATTGTAGAGAGAGTGGGACACAGTGCCCAAGGTGGGATTGTAGAGAGAGTGGGACACAGTGTTCAAGGTGGGGATTGTAGAGAGAGTGGGACACAGTGCCAAGGTGGGGATTGTAGAGAGAGTGGGACACAGTGCCCAAGGTGGGGATTGTAGAGAGAGTGGGACACAGTGCCCAAGGTGGGGATTGTAGAGAGAGTGGGACACGGTGTCCAAGGTGGGGATTGTAGAGAGAGTGGACACAGTGTTCAAGGTGGGGATTGTAGAGAGAGTGGGACACCGTGCCCAAGGTGGGTATTGTAGAGAGAGTGGGACACAGTGCCCAAGGTGGGGATTGTAGAGAGAGTGGGACACAGTGCCCAAGGTGGGATTGTAGAGAGAGTGGGACACAGTGTTCAAGGTGGGATTGTAGAGAGAGTGGGACACGGTGTTGAAGGTGGGGATTGTAGAGAGAGTGGGACACAGTGTTCAAGGTGGGGATTGTAGAGAGAGTGGGACACGGTGCCCAAGGTGGGGATTGTAGAGAGAGTGGGACACAGTGCCCAAGGTGGGGATTGTAGAGAGAGTGGGACACAGTGCCCAAGGTGGGGATTGTAGGGAGAGTGGGACACAGTGTTCACAGTGGGGATTGTAGAGAGAGTGGGACACAGTGTTCAAGGTGCGGATTGTAGAGAGAGTGGGGCACAGTGCCCAAGGTGGGGATTGTAGAGAGAGTGGGACACGGTGCCCAAGGTGGGGATTGTAGAGAGAGTGGGACACAGTGCCCAAGGTGGGGATTGTAGAGAGAGTGGGACACAGTGCCCAAGGTGGGGATTGTAGAGAGAGTCGGACACGGTGCCCAAGGTGGGGATTGTAGAGAGAGTGGGACACAGTGTTCAAGGTGGGGATTGTAGAGAGAGTGGGACACAGTGTTCAAGGTGGGGATTGTAGAGAGAGTGGGACACGGTGCCCAAGGTGGGGATTGTAGAAAGAGTGGGACACAGTGTTCAAGGTGGGGATTGTAGAGAGAGTGGGACACAGTGCCCAAGGTGGGGATTGTAGAGAGAGTGGGACACAGTGTTCAAGGTGGGGATTGTAGAGAGAGTGGGACACAGTGCCCAAGGTGGGGATTGTAGAGAGAGTGGGACACAGTGGCCAAGGTGGGGATTGTAGAGAGAGTGGGACACAGTGCCCAAGGTGGGGATTGTAGAGAGAGTGGGACACGGTGCCCAAGGTGGGGATTGTAGAGAGGGTGGACACAGTGTTCAAGGTGGGGATTGTAGAGAGAGTGGGACACGGTGTCCAAGGTGGGGATTGTAGAGAGAGTGGGACACAGTGTTCTAGTTGGGGATTGTAGAGAGAGTGGGACACGGTGTCCAAGGTGGGGATTGTAGAGAGAGTGGGACACAGTGTTCAAGGTGGGGATTGTAGAGAGAGTGGGACACAGTGCCCAAGGTGGGGATTGTAGAGAGAGTGGGACACAGTGCCCAAGGTGGGGATTGTAGAGAGAGTGGGACACAGTGCCCAAGGTGGGGATTGTAGAGAGAGTGGGACACGGTGTCCAAGGTGGGGATTGCAGAGAGAGTGGGACACAGTGTTCAAGGTGGGGATTGTAGAGAGAGTGGGACACAGTGTTCAAGGTGGGATTGTAGAGAGAGTGGGACACAGTGTTCAAGGTGGGGATTGTAGAGAGAGTGGGACACAGTGTTCAAGGTGGGGATTGTAGAGAGAGTGGGACACAGTGCCCAAGGTGGGGATTGTAGAGAGAGTGGGACACAGTGCCCAAGGTGGGGATTGTAGAGAGAGTGGGACACGGTGTTCAAGGTGGGGATTGTAGAGAGAGTGGGACACAGTGCCCAAGGTGGGGATTGTAGAGAGAGTGGGACACAGTGTTCAAGGTGGGGATTGTAGAGAGAGTGGGACACAGTGTTCAAGGTGGGGATTGTAGAGAGAGTGGGACACAGTGTTCAAGGTGGGATTGTAGAGAGAGTGGGCACAGTGCCCAAGGTGGGGATTGTAGAGAGAGTGTGTGACACAGTGTTCAAGGTGGGGATTGTAGAGAGAGTGGGACACAGTGTTCAAGGTGGGGATTGTAGAGAGAGTGGGACACAGTGCCCAAGGTGGGGATTGTAGAGAGAGTGGGCACAGTGCCCAAGGTGGGGATTGTAGAGAGAGTGGACACAGTGCCCAAGGTGGGGATTGTAGAGAGAGTGGGACACAGTGCCCAAGGTGGGGATTGTAGAGAGAGTGGGACACAGTGCCCAAGGTGGGGATTGTAGAGAGAGTGGGCACAGTGCCCAAGGTGGGGATTGTAGAGAGAGTGGGACACAGTGCCCAAGGTGGGGATTGTAGAGAGAGTGGGACACAGTGCCCAAGGTGGGGATTGTAGAGAGAGTGGGCACAGTGCCCAAGGTGGGGATTGTAGAGAGAGTGGGACACAGTGTTCAAGGTTGGGGATTGTAGAGAGAGTGGGACACAGTGTTCAAGGTGGGATTGTAGAGAGAGTGGGACACAGTGCCCAAGGTGGGTATTGTAGAGAGAGTGGGACACGTGTTCAAGGTGGGGATTGTAGCGAGAGTGGGACACAGTGCCCAAGGTGGGGATTGTAGAGAGAGTGGGACACAGTGTTCAAGGTGGGGATTGTAGAGAGAGTGGGACACCGTGCCCAAGGTGGGGATTGTATAGAGAGTGGGACACAGTGCCCAAGGTGGGGATTGTAGAGAGAGTGGGACACAGTGCCCAAGGTGGGGATTGTAGAGAGAGTGGGACACAGTGTTCAAGGTGGGGATTGTAGAGAGAGTGGGACACATTGCCCAAGGTGGGGATTGTAGAGAGAGTGGGACACAGTGTTCAAGGTGGGGATTGTAGAGAGAGTGGGACACGGTGCCCAAGGTGGGGATTGTAGAGAGAGTGGGACACGGTGCCCAAGGTGGGGATTGTAGAGAGAGTCGGACACGGTGCCCAAGGTGGGGATTGTAGAGAGAGTGGGACACAGTGCCCAAGGTGGGGATTGTAGAGAGAGTGGGACACAGTGTTCAAGGTGGGGATTGTAGAGAGAGTGGGACACGGTGCCCAAGGTGGGGATTGTAGAGAGAGTGGGACACAGTGCCCAAGGTGGGGATTGTAGAGAGAGTGGGACACAGTGCCCAAGGTGGGGATTGTAGGGAGAGTGGGACACAGTGTTCACAGTGGGGATTGTAGAGAGAGTGGGACACAGTGTTCAAGGTGCGGATTGTAGAGAGAGTGGGCACAGTGCCCAAGGTGGGGATTGTAGAGAGAGTGGGACACAGTGCCCAAGGTGGGGATTGTAGAGAGAGTGGGACACAGTGCCCAAGGTGGGGATTGTAGAGAGAGTGGGACACAGTGCCCAAGGTGGGGATTGTAGAGAGAGTGGGACACAGTGCCCAAGGTGGGGATTGTAGAGAGAGTGGGACACAGTGTTCAAGGTGGGGATTGTAGAGAGAGTGGGACACAGTGCCCAAGGTGGGGATTGTAGAGAGAGTGGGACACAGTGTTCAAGGTGGGGATTGTAGAGAGAGTGGGACACAGTGCCCAAGGTGGGGATTGTAGAGAGAGTGGGACACAGTGCCCAAGGTGGGGATTGTAGAGAGAGTGGGACACAGTGCCCAAGGTGGGGATTGTAGAGAGAGTGGGACACAGTGCCCAAGGTGGGGATTGTAGAGAGAGTGGGACACAGTGTTCAAGGTGGGGATTGTAGAGAGAGTGGGACACAGTGCCCAAGGTGGGGATTGTAGAGAGAGTGGGACACAGTGTTCAAGGTGGGGATTGTAGAGAGAGTGGGACACAGTGCCCAAGGTGGGGATTGTAGAGAGAGTGGGACACAGTGCCCAAGGTGGGGATTGTAGAGAGAGTGGGACACAGTGCCCAAGGTGGGGATTGTAGAGAGAGTGGGACACAGTGCCCAAGGTGGGGATTGTAGAGAGAGTGGGACACAGTGCCCAAGGTGGGGATTGTAGAGAGAGTCGGACACAGTGCCCAAGGTGGGGATTGTAGAGAGAGTGGGACACAGTGTTCAAGGTGGGGATTGTAGAGAGAGTGGGACACAGTGTTCAAGGTGGGGATTGTAGAGAGAGTGGGACACAGTGATCAAGGTGGGGATTGTAGAGAGAGTGGGACACGGTGTCCAAGGTGGGGATTGTAGAGAGAGTGGGACACAGTGTTCTAGGTGGGGATTGTAGAGAGAGTGGGACACGGTGTCCAAGGTGGGGATTGTAGAGAGAGTGGGACACAGTGTTCAAGGTGGGGATTGTAGAGAGAGTGGGACACAGTGCCCAAGGTGGGGATTGTAGAGAGAGTGGGACACAGTGCCCAAGGTGGGATTGTAGAGAGAGTGGGACACAGTGCCCAAGGTGGGGATTGTAGAGAGAGTGGGACACGGTGTCCAAGGTGGGGATTGTAGAGAGAGTGGGACACAGTGTTCTAGGTGGGGATTGTAGAGAGAGTGGGACACAGTGCCCAAGGTGGGGATTGTAGAGAGAGTGGGACACAGTGCCCAAGGTGGGGATTGTAGAGAGAGTGGGACACGGTGCCCAAGGTGGGGATTGTAGAGAGAGTGGGACACAGTGTTCAAGGTGGGGATTGTAGAGAGAGTGGGACACGGTGTTGAAGGTGGGGATTGTAGAGAGAGTGGGACACAGTGTTCAAGGTGGGGATTGTAGAGAGAGTGGGACACGGTGCCCAAGGTGGGGATTGTAGAGAGAGTGGGACACAGTGCCCAAGGTGGGGATTGTAGAGAGAGTGGGACACAGTGCCCAAGGTGGGGATTGTAGAGAGAGTGGGACACAGTGTTCAAGGTGGGGATTGTAGAGAGAGTGGGACACAGTGTTCAAGGTGGGGATTGTAGAGAGAGTGGGACACGGTGCCCAAGGTGGGGATTGTAGAAAGAGTGGGATACAGTGCCCAAGGTGGGGATTGTAGAGAGAGTGGGACACAGTGTTCAAGGTGGGGATTGTAGAGAGAGTGGGACACAGTGCCCAAGGTGGGGATTGTAGAGAGAGTGGGACACAGTGTTCAAGGTGGGGATTGTAGAGAGAGTGGGACACAGTGCCCAAGGTGGGGATTGTAGAGAGAGTGGGACACAGTGCCCAAGGTGGGGATTGTAGAGAGAGTGGGACACAGTGGCCAAGGTGGGGATTGTAGAGAGAGTGGGACACAGTGCCCAAGGTGGGGATTGTAGAGAGAGTGGGACACGGTGCCCAAGGTGGGGATTGTAGAGAGGTGGGACACAGTGTTCAAGGTGGGGATTGTAGAGAGAGTGGGACACAGTGCCCAAGGTGGGGATTGTAGAGAGAGTGGGCACAGTGCCCAAGGTGGGGATTGTAGAGAGAGTGGGACACAGTGTTCAAGGTGGGATTGTAGAGAGAGTGGGACACAGTGCCCAAGGTGGGGATTGTAGAGAGAGTGGGACACAGTGTTCAAGGTGGGGATTGTAGAGAGAGTGGGACACAGTGCCCAAGGTGGGGATTGTAGAGAGAGTGGGACACAGTGTTCAAGGTGGGGATTGTAGAGAGAGTGGGACACGGTGCCCAAGGTGGGGATTGTAGAGAGAGTGGGACACAGTGCCCAAGGTGGGGATTGTAGAGAGAGTGGGACACAGTGCCCAAGGTGGGGATTGTAGAGAGAGTGGGACACAGTGCTCAAGGTGGGGATTGTAGAGAGAGTGGGACACATTGCCCAAGGTGGGGATTGTAGAGAGAGTGGGACACAGTGTTCAAGGTGGGGATTGTAGAGAGAGTGGGACACGGTGCCCAAGGTGGGGATTGTAGAGAGAGTGGGACACGGTGCCCAAGGTGGGGATTGTAGAGAGAGTCGGACACGGTGCCCAAGGTGGGGATTGTAGAGAGAGTGGGACACAGTGCCCAAGGTGGGGATTGTAGAGAGAGTGGGACACAGTGTTCAAGGTGGGGATTGTAGAGAGAGTGGGACACGGTGCCCAAGGTGGGGATTGTAGAGAGAGTGGGACACAGTGCCCAAGGTGGGGATTGTAGAGAGAGTGGGACACAGTGCCCAAGGTGGGGATTGTAGAGGAGAGTGGGACACAGTGTTCACAGTGGGGATTGTAGAGAGAGTGGGACACAGTGTTCAAGGTGCGGATTGTAGAGAGAGTGGGACACAGTGCCCAAGGTGGGGATTGTAGAGAGAGTGGGACACAGTGCCCAAGGTGGGGATTGTAGAGAGAGTGGGACACAGTGCCCAAGGTGGGGATTGTAGAGAGAGTGGGACACAGTGCCCCAGGTGGGGATTGTAGAGAGAGTGGGACACAGTGTTCAAGGTGGGGATTGTAGAGAGAGTGGGACACAGTGCCCAAGGTGGGGATTGTAGAGAGAGTGGGACACGTGTTCAAGGTGGGGATTGTAGAGAGAGTGGGACACAGTGCCCAAGGTGGGGATTGTAGAGAGAGTGGGACACAGTGCCCAAGGTGGGGATTGTAGAGAGAGTGGGACACAGTGCCCAAGGTGGGGATTGTAGAGAGAGTGGGACACAGTGTTCAAGGTGGGGATTGTAGAGAGAGTGGGACACAGTGCCCAAGGTGGGGATTGTAGAGAGAGTGGGACACAGTGTTCAAGGTGGGGATTGTAGAGAGAGTGGGACACAGTGCCCAAGGTGGGGATTGTAGAGAGAGTGGGACACAGTGCCCAAGGTGGGGATTGTAGAGAGAGTGGGACACAGTGCCCAAGGTGGGGATTGTAGAGAGAGTGGGACACAGTGCCCAAGGTGGGGATTGTAGAGAGAGTGGTACACAGTGCCCAAGGTGGGGATTGTAGAGAGAGTCGGACACAGTGCCCAAGGTGGGGATTGTAGAGAGAGTGGGACACAGTGTTCAAGGTGGGGATTGTAGAGAGAGTGGGACACAGTGTTCAAGGTGGGGATTGTAGAGAGAGTGGGACACAGTGTTCTAGGTGGGGATTGTAGAGAGAGTGGGACACGGTGTCCAAGGTGGGGATTGTAGAGAGAGTGGGACACAGTGTTCTAGGTGGGGATTGTAGAGAGAGTGGGACACGGTGTCCAAGGTGGGGATTGTAGAGAGAGTGGGACACAGTGTTCAAGGTGGGGATTGTAGAGAGAGTGGGACACAGTGCCCAAGGTGGGGATTGTAGAGAGAGTGGGACACAGTGCCCAAGGTGGGATTGTAGAGAGAGTGGGACACAGTGCCCAAGGTGGTGATTGTAGAGAGAGTGGGACACGGTGTCCAAGGTGGGGATTGTAGAGAGAGTGGGACACAGTGTTCTAGGTGGGGATTGTAGAGAGGAGTGGGACACAGTGCCCAAGGTGGGGATTGTAGAGAGAGTGGGACACAGTGCCCAAGGTGGGGATTGTAGAGAGAGTGGGACACTGTGCCCAAGGTGGGGATTGTAGAGAGAGTGGGACACAGTGTTCAAGGTGGGGATTGTAGAGAGAGTGGGACACGGTGTTGAAGGTGGGGATTGTAGAGAGAGTGGGACACAGTGTTCAAGGGGGGGATTGTAGAGAGAGTGGGACACAGTGCCCAAGGTGGGATTGTAGAGAGAGTGGGACACAGTGCCCAAGGTGGGGATTGTAGAGAGAGTGGGACACAGTGTTCACAGTGGGGATTGTAGAGAGAGTGGGACACAGTGTTCAAGGTGGGGATTGTAGAGAGAGTGGGACACAGTGTTCAAGGTGGGGATTGTAGAGAGAGTGGGACACGGTGCCCAAGGTGGGGATTGTAGAAAGAGTGGGATACAGTGCCCAAGGTGGGGATTGTAGAGAGAGTGGGACACAGTGCCCAAGGTGGGGTTTGTAGAGAGAGTGGGACACAGTGCCCAAGGTGGGGATTGTAGAGAGAGTGGGACACAGTGTTCAAGGTGGGGATTGTAGAGAGAGTGGGACACAGTGCCCAAGGTGGGGATTGTAGAGAGAGTGGGACACAGTGCCCAAGGTGGGGATTGTAGAGAGAGTGGGACACAGTGCCAAAGGTGGGGATTGTAGAGAGAGTGGGACACAGTGCCCAAGGTGGGGGATTGTAGAGAGAGTGGGACACGGTGCCCAAGGTGGGGATTGTAGAGAGGGTGGGACACAGTGTTCAAGGGGGGGATTGTAGAGAGAGTGGGACACGGTGGTCAAGGTGGGGATTGTAGAGAGAGTGGGACACAGTGTTCTAGGTGGGGATTGTAGAGCGAGTGGGACACGGTGTCCAAGGTGGGGATTGTAGAGAGAGTGGGACACAGTGTTCTAGGTGGGGATTGTAGAGAGAGTGGGACACGGTGTCCAAGGTGGGGATTGTAGAGAGAGTGGGACACAGTGTTCAAGGTGGGGATTGTAGAGAGAGTGGGACACAGTGCCCAAGGTGGGGATTGTAGAGAGAGTGGGACACGGTGTCCAAGGTGGGGATTGTAGAGAGAGTGGGACACAGTGTTCTAGGTGGGTATTGTAGAGAGAGTGGGACACAGTGCCCAAGGTGGGGATTGTAGAGAGAGTGGCACAGTGCCCAAGGTGGGGATTGTAGAGAGAGTGGGACACAGTGCCCAAGGTGGGGATTGTAGAGAGAGTGGGACACAGTGCCCAAGGTGGGGATTGTAGAGAGAGTGGGACACCGTGTTCTAGGTGGGGATTGTAGAGAGAGTGGGACACTGTGCCCAAGGTGGGGATTGTAGAGAGAGTGGGACACAGTGCCCAAGGTGGGGATTGTAGGGAGAATGGGACACAGTGTTCAAGGTGCGGATTGTAGAGAGAGTGGGGCACAGTGCCCAAGGTGGGGATTGTAGAGAGAGTGGGACACGGTGCCCAAGGTGGGGATTGTAGAGAGAGTGGGACACAGTGTTCAAGGTGGGGATTGTAGAGAGAGTGGGACACAGTGCACAAGGTGGGGATTGTAGAGAGAGTGGGACACAGTGCCCAAGGTGGGGAGTGTAGAGAGAGTGGGACACAGTGCCCAAGGTGGGGACTGTAGAGAGAGTGGGACACAGTGTTCAAGGTGGGGATTGTAGAGAGAGTGGGACACAGTGTTCAAGGTGGGGATTGTAGAGAGAGTGGGACACAGTGCCCAAGTTGGGGATTGTAGAGAGAGTGGGCACAGTGCCCAAGGTGGGGATTGTAGAGAGAGTGGAACACAGTGCCCAAGGTGGGGATTGTAGAGAGAGTGGGACACAGTGCCCAAGGTGGGGATTGTAGAGAGAGTGGGACACAGTGCCCAAGGTGGGGATTGTAGCGAGAGTGGGACACAGTGCCCAAGGTGGGGATTGTAGAGAGAGTGGGACTCAGTGCCCAAGGTGGGGATTGTAGAGAGAGTGGGACACAGTGCCCAAGGTGGGGATTGTAGAGAGAGTGGGACACAGTGCCCAAGGTGGGGATTGTAGAGAGAGTGGGCACAGTGCCCAAGGTGGGGATTGTAGAGAGAGTGGGACACAGTGTCCAAGGTGGGGATTGTAGAGAGAGTGGGACACAGTGTTCCAGGTGGGGATTGTAGAGAGAGTGGGACACTGTGCCCAAGGTGGGGATTGTAGAGAGAGTGGGACACAGTGCCCAAGGTGGGGGATTGTAGAGAGAGTGGGACACGTGCCCAAGGTGGGGATTGTAGAGAGAGTGGGACACTGTGCCCAAGGTGGGGATTGTAGGGAGAGTGGGACACGGTGCCCAAGGTGGGGATTGTAGAGAGAGTGGGACACGGTGCCCAAGGTGGGGATTGTAGAGAGAGTGGGACACGTGCCCAAGGTGGGGATTGTAGAGAGAGTGGGACACAGTGTTCAAGGTGGGGATTGTAGAGAGAGTGGGACACAGTGTTCAAGGTGGGGATTGTAGAGAGAGTGGGACACAGTGCCCAAGGTGGGGATTGTAGAGAGAGTGGGACACAGTGCCAAGGTGGGGATTGTAGAGAGAGTGGGACACAGTGCCCAAGGGTGGGGATTGTAGAGAGAGTGGGACACGTGCCCAAGGTGGGGATTGTAGAGAGGGTGGGACACAGTGTTCAAGGTGGGGATTGTAGAGAGAGTGGGACACGGTGTCCAAGGTGGGGATTGTAGAGAGAGTGGGACACAGTGTTCTAGGTGGGGATTGTAGAGCGAGTGGGACACGGTGTCCAAGGTGGGGATTGTAGAGAGAGTGGGACACAGTGGTCAAGGTGGGGATTGTAGAGAGAGTGGGACACGGTGTCCAAGGTGGGGATTGTAGAGAGAGTGGGACACAGTGTTCAAGGTGGGGATTGTAGAGAGAGTGGGACACAGTGCCCAAGGTGGGATTGTAGAGAGAGTGGGACACGTGCCCAAGGTGGGGATTGTAGAGAGAGTGGGACACGGTGCCCAAGGTGGGATTGTAGAGAGAGTGGTACACAGTGTTCTAGGTGGGATTGTAGAGAGAGTGGGACACAGTGCCCAAGGTGGGGATTGTAGAGAGAGTGGGCACAGTGCCCAAGGTGGGGATTGTAGAGAGAGTGGACACAGTGCCCAAGGTGGGGATTGTAGAGAGAGTGGGACACAGTGTTCTAGGTGGGGATTGTAGAGAGAGTGGGCATAGTGCCCAAGGTGGGGATTGTAGAGAGAGTGGGACACAGTGCCCAAGGTGGGGATTGTAGGAGAGAGTGGGACACAGTGTTCAAGGTGCGGATTGTAGAGAGAGTGGGCACAGTGCCCAAGGTGGGATTGTAGAGAGAGTGGGACACGGTGCCCAAGGTGGGGATTGTAGAGAGAGTGGGACACAGTGTTCAAGGTGGGGATTGTAGAGAGAGTGGGACACAGTGCCAAGGTGGGGATTGTAGAGAGAGTGGGACACAGTGGTCAAGGTGGGGATTGTAGAGAGAGTGGGACACAGTGCCCAAGGTGGGGACTGTAGAGAGAGTGGGACACGTGCCCAAGGTGGGGATTGTAGAGAGAGTGGACACAGTGTTCAAGGTGGGGATTGTAGAGAGAGTGGGACACAGTGCCCAAGTTGGGGATTGTAGAGAGAGTGGGCACAGTGCCCAAGGTGGGGATTGTAGAGAGAGTGGAACACAGTGCCCAAGGTGGGGATTGTAGAGAGAGTGGGACACAGTGCCCAAGTGGGGATTGTAGAGAGAGTGGGACACAGTGCCCAAGGTGGGGATTGTAGCGAGAGTGGGACACAGTGCCCAAGGTGGGGATTGTAGAGAGAGTGGGCACAGTGCCCAAGTGGGGATTGTAGAGAGAGTGGGACACAGTGCCCAAGGTGGGGATTGTAGAGAGAGTGGGACACAGTGCCCAAGGTGGGGATTGTAGAGAGAGTGGGCACAGTGCCCAAGGTGGGGATTGTAGAGAGAGTGGGACACAGTGTCCCAAGGTGGGGATTGTAGAGAGAGTGGGACACAGTGTTCCAGGTGGGGATTGTAGAGAGAGTGGGCACAGTGCCCAAGGTGGGGATTGTAGAGAGAGTGGGACACAGTGCCCAAGGTGGGGATTGTAGAGAGAGTGGGACACGGTGCCCAAGGTGGGGATTGTAGAGAGAGTGGGACACGGTGCCCAAGGTGGGGATTGTAGGGAAGTGGGACACGGTGCCCAAGGTGGGGATTGTAGAGAGAGTGGGACACCGTGCCCAAGGTGGGGATTGTAGAGAGAGTGGGACACAGTGCCCAAGGTGGGGATTGTAGAGAGAGTGGGACACAGTGTTCAAGGTGGGGATTGTAGAGAGAGTGGGACACAGTGTTCAAGGTGGGGATTGTAGAGAGAGTGGGACACAGTGCCCAAGGTGGGGATTGTAGAGAGAGTGGGACACAGTGTTCAAGGTGGGGATTGTAGAGAGAGTGGGACAACCGTGCCCAAGGTGGGATTGTAGAGAGAGTGGGACACAGTGACCAAGGTGGGGATTGTAGAGAGAGTGGGACACAGTGCCCAAGGTGGGGATTGTAGAGAGAGTGGGACACAGTGTTCAAAGTGGGGATTGTAGAGAGAGTGGGACACAGTGTTCAAGGTGGGGATTGTAGAGAGAGTGGGACACAGTGTGCAAGGTGGGGATTGTAGAGAGAGTGGGACACGGTGCCCAAGGTGGGATTGTAGAGAGAGTGGGACACGGTGCCCAAGGTGGGGATTGTAGAGAGAGATGGACACGGTGCCCAAGGTGGGGATTGTAGAGAGAGTGGGACACAGTGTTCAAGGTGGGGATTGTAGAGAGAGTGGGACACGGTGTTCAAGGTGGGGATTGTAGAGAGAGTGGGACACGGTGCCCAAGGTGGGGATTGTAGAGAGAGTGGGACACAGTGCCCAAGGTGGGGATTGTAGAGAGAGTGGGACACAGTGCCCAAGGTGGGGATTGTAGGAGAGTGGGACACAGTGTTCACAGTGGGATTGTAGAGAGAGTGGGACACAGTGTTCAAGGTGCGGATTGTAGAGAGAGTGGGCACAGTGCCCAAGGTGGGGATTGTAGAGAGAGTGGGACAGGTGCCCAAGTGGGGATTGTAGAGAGAGTGGGACACAGTGCCCAAGGTGGGGATTGTAGAGAGAGTGGGACACAGTGCCCAAGGTGGGGATTGTAGAGAGAGTGGGACACAGTGCCCAAGGTGGGATTGTAGAGAGAGTGGGACACAGTGCCCAAGGTGGGGATTGTAGAGAGAGTGGGACACAGTGTTCAAGGTGGGATTGTAGAGAGAGTGGGACACAGTGCCCAAGGTGGGGATTGTAGAGAGAGTGGGACACGTGCCCAAGGTGGGGATTGTAGAAAGAGTGGGATACAGTGCCCAAGGTGGGATTGTAGAGAGAGTGGGACACAGTGTTCAAGGTGGGGATTGTAGAGAGAGTGGGTCTCAGTGTTCAAGGTGGGGATTGTAGAGAGAGTGGGACACAGTGCCCAAGGTGGGGATTGTAGAGAGAGTGGGACACAGTGCCCAAGGTGGGGATTGTAGAGAGAGTGGGACACAGTGCCCAAGGTGGGGATTGTAGAGAGAGTGGGACACAGTGCCCAAGGTGGGATTGTAGAGAGAGTGGGACACAGTGCCCAAGGTGGGGATTGTAGAGAGAGTCGGACACG
>NW_026869262.1:171890-189121 GCF_020745735.1 Hemiscyllium ocellatum | reverse complement strand
CCCCTCCTATACATCACTCTCACTCCTGACCCCTCCTGTTCATCACTCTCACTCCTGACCCCTCCTGTTCATCACCCTCACTCCCGACCCCTCCTGTCCATCACCCTCACTCCTGACCCCTCCTGTTCATCACCCTCACTCCTGACCCCTCCTGTTCATCACCCTCTCACTCCTGACCCCCTCCTGTTCATCACCCTCTCACTCCTGACCCCTCCTGTTCATCACCCTCACTCCTGACACCTCCTGTTCATCACCCTCACTCCTGACACCTCCTGTTCATCACCCTCTCACTCCTGACCCCTCCTGTTCATCACCCTCTCACTCCTGACCCCTCCTGTTCATCACCCTCACTCCTGACCCCTCCTGTTCATCACCCTCACTCCTGACCCCTCCTGTCCATCACCCTCACTCCTGACCCCTCCTGTTCATCACCCTCACTCCTGACCCCTCCTGTCCATCACCCTCTCACTCCTGACCCCTCCTGTCCATCACCCTCTCACTCCTGACCCCTCCTGTCCATCACCCTCACTCCTGACCCCTCCTGTTCATCACCCTCACTCCTGACCCCTCCTGTTCATCACCCTCACTCCTGACCCCTCCTGTCCATCACCCTCACTCCTGACCCCTCCTGTTCATCACCCTCACTCCTGACCCCTCCTGTCCATCACCCTCACTCTCCTGACCCCTCCTGTCCATCACCCTCTCACTCCTGACCCCTCCTGTTCATCACCCTCACTCCTGACCCCTCCTGTTCATCACCCTCTCACTCCTGACCCCTCCTATTCATCACCCTCACTCCTGACCCCTCCTGTTCATCACCCTCTCTCCTGACCCCTTCTGTCCATCACCCTCACTCCTGACCCCTCCTGTTCATCACCCTCACTCCTGACCCCTCCTGTTCATCACTCTCACTCCTGACCCCTCCTGTTCATCACCCTCACTCCTGACCCCTCCTGTCCATCACCCTCACTCCTGACCCCTCCTGTTCATCACTCTCACTCCTGACCCCTCCTGTTCATCACCCTCACTCCTGACCCCTCCTGTCCATCACTCTCACTCCTGACCCCTCCTGTCCATCACCCTCTCACTCCTGACCCCTCCTGTCCATCACCCTCTCACTCCTGACCCCTCCTGTTCATCACCCTCTCACTCCTGACCCCTCCTGTTCATCACTCTCACTCCTGACCCCCTCCTGTTCATCACCCTCACTCCTGACCCCTCCTGTCCATCACCCTCACTCCTGACCCCTCCTGTTCATCACCCTCACTCCTGACCCCTCCTGTCCATCACCCTCTCACTCCTGACCCCTCCTGTCCATCACCCTCACTCCTGACCCCTCCTGTCCATCACCCTCACTCCTGACCCCTCCTGTTCATCACCCTCACTCCTGACCCCTCCTTTTCATCACCCTCACTCCTGACCCCTCCTGTCCATCACCCTCACTCCTGACCCATCCTGTTCATCACCCTCACTCCTGACCCCTCCTGTTCATCCCTCTCACTCCTGACCCCCTCCTGTTCATCACCCTCACTCCTGACCCCTCCTGTTCATCCCTCTCACTCCTGACCCCCTCCTGTTCATCACTCTCACTCCTGACCCCATCCTGTCCATCACCCTCACTCCTGACCCCTCCTGTCCATCACCTTCAGTCCTGACCCCTCCTGTTCATCACCCTCACTCCTGACCCCTCCTGTTCATCCCTCTCACTCCTGACCCCCTCCTGTCCATCACTCTCACTCCTGACCCCTCCTGTTCATCACCCTCACTCCTGACCCCTCCTGTCCATCACCCTCACTCCTGACCCCTCCTGTTCATCACCCTCACTCCTGACCCCTCCTGTTCATCACCCTCTCACTCCTGACCCCTCCTGTTCATCACCCTCTCACTCCTGACCCCTCCTGTTCATCACCCTCACTCCTGACCCCTCCTGTTCATCACCCTCACTCCTGACCCCTCCTGTTCATCACCCTCTCACTCCTGACCCCTCCTGTTCATCACCCTCTCACTCCTGACCCCTCCTGTTCATCACCCTCACTCCTGACCCCTCCTGTTCATCACCCTCACTCCTGACCCCTCCTGTCCATCACCCTCTCACTCCTGACCCCTCCTTTTCATCACCCTCACTCCTGACCCCTCCTGTCCATCACCCTCTCACTCCTGACCCCTCCTGTCCATCACCCTCTCACTCCTGACCCCTCCTGTCCATCACTCTCACTCCTGACCCCTCCTATTCATCACCCTCACTCCTGACCCCTCCTGTTCATCACCCTCACTCCTGACCCCTCCTGTCCATCACTCTCACTCCTGACCCCTCCTATTCATCACCCTCACTCCTGACCCCTCCTGTCCATCACCCTCACTCCTGACCCCTCCTGTCCATCACCCTCTCACTCCTGACCCCTCCTGTTCATCACCCTCACTCCTGACCCCTCCTGTTCATCACCCTCTCACTCCTGACCCCTCCTATTCATCACCCTCACTCCTGACCCCTCCTGTTCATCACCCTCTCTCCTGACCCCTTCTGTCCATCACCCTCACTCCTGACCCCTCCTGTTCATCACCCTCACTCCTGACCCCTCCTGTTCATCACTCTCACTCCTGACCCCTCCTGTTCATCACCCTCACTCCTGACCCCTCCTGTCCATCACCCTCACTCCTGACCCCTCCTGTTCATCACTCTCACTCCTGACCCCTCCTGTTCATCACCCTCACTCCTGACCCCTCCTGTCCATCACTCTCACTCCTGACCCCTCCTGTCCATCACCCTCTCACTCCTGACCCCTCCTGTCCATCACCCTCTCACTCCTGACCCCTCCTGTTCATCACCCTCTCACTCCTGACCCCTCCTGTTCATCACTCTCACTCCTGACCCCCTCCTGTTCATCACCCTCACTCCTGACCCCTCCTGTCCATCACCCTCACTCCTGACCCCTCCTGTTCATCACCCTCACTCCTGACCCCTCCTGTCCATCACCCTCTCACTCCTGACCCCTCCTGTCCATCACCATCACTCCTGACCCCTCCTGTCCATCACCCTCACTCCTGACCCCTCCTGTTCATCACCCTCACTCCTGACCCCTCCTTTTCATCACCCTCACTCCTGACCCCTCCTGTCCATCACCCTCATTCCTGACCCATCCTGTTCATCACCCTCACTCCTGACCCCTCCTGTTCATCCCTCTCACTCCTGACCCCTCCTGTTCATCACCCTCACTCCTGACCCCTCCTGTTCATCCCTCTCACTCCTGACCCCCTCCTGTTCATCACTCTCACTCCTGACCCCATCCTGTCCATCACCCTCACTCCTGACCCCTCCTGTCCATCACCCTCACTCCTGACCCCTCCTGTTCATCACCCTCACTCCTGACCCCTCCTGTTCATCCCTCTCACTCCTGACCCCCTCCTGTTCATCACCCTCACTCCTGACCCCTCCTGTTCATCCCTCTCACTCCTGACCCCTCCTGTTCATCACTCTCACTCCTGACCCCATCCTGTCCATCACCCTCACTCCTGACTCCTCCTGTTCATCACCCTCACTCCTGACCCCTCCTGTTCATCACCCTCACTCCTGACCCCTCCTGTTCATCACCCTCACTCCTGACCCCTCATGTTCATCACCCTCACTCCTGACCCCTCCTGTTCATCACCCTCACTACTGACCCCTCCTGTCCATCACCCTCTCACTCCTGACCCCTCCTGTCCATCACCCTCACTCCTGACACCTCCTGTTCATCACTCTCACTCCTGACCCCTCCTGTTCATCACCCTCACTCCTGACCCCTCCTGTTCATCACCTTCACTCCTGACCCCTCCTGTTCATCACCCTCACTCCTGACCCCTCCTGTCCATCACCCTCACTCCTGACCCCTCCTGTTCATCACCCTCACTCCTGACCCCTCCTGTTCATCACCCTCTCACTCCTGACCCCTCCTGTTCATCACCCTCTCACTCCTGACCCCTCCTGTTCATCACCCTCACTCCTGACCCCTCCTGTTCATCACCCTCTCACTCCTGACCCCTCCTGTCCATCACCCTCACTCCTGACCCCTCCTGTTCATCACCCTCTCACTCCTGACCCATCCTGTTCATCACCCTCACTCCTGACCCATCCTGTTCATCACCCTCACTCCTGACCCCTCCTGTTCATCACCCTCTCACTCCTGACCCATCCTGTTCATCACCCTCACTCCTGACCCCTCCTGTTCATCACCCTCACTCCTGACCCCTCCTGTGCATCACCCTCTCACTCCTGACCCCTCCTGTTCATCACTCTCACTCCTGACCCCTCCTGTGCATCACCCTCACTCCTGACCCATCCTGTTCATCACCCTCTCACTCCTGACCCCTCCTGTCCATCACCCTCACTCCTGACCCCTCCTGTTCATCACCCTCACTCCTGACCCCTCCTGTCCATCACCCTCACTCCTGACCCCATCCTGTCCATCACCCTCACTCCTGACTCCTCCTGTTCATCACCCTCACTCCTGATCCATCCTGTTCATCACTCTCACTCCTGACCCCTCCTGTTCATCACCCTCTCACTCCTGACCCCTCCTGTTCATCACCCTCACTCCTGACCCCATCCTGTCCATCACCCTCACTCCTGACCCCTCCTGTTCACCACCCTCTCACTCCTGACCCCTCCTGTTCATCACCCTCACTCCTGACCCCTCCTGTTCATCACCCTCTCACTCCTGACCCATCCTGTTCATCACCCTCACTCCTGACCCCTCCTGTGCATCACCCTCACTCCTGACCCCTCCTGTTCATCACCCTCACTCCTGACCCCTCCTGTTCATCACCCTCACTCCTGACCCCTCCTGTTCATCACTCTCACTCCTGACCCCTCCTGTCCATCACCCTCACTCCTGACCCATCCTGTCTGAAAACAGACACACTTTAACCCATCAGACTGACTGTGATTTTGCCCAGTTAACTCTCTCCCGTTCTCTGCCTGTTCAGCAGCGTCCCCAGCCCCTGAACCCCCGCTCAGTACCCACCCCCCCGCCAATGCGGACATATTGTGTTCAGTTCCTTCGTTCGAATGGTTGACGTATACACAGTTCATAGTCTCTCCCCTCCCTTTGGTGGGCGGCACGGTGGCACAGTGGGTTAGCACTGCTGCCTCACAGCGCCTGGGACCCGGGTTCAATTCCCGACTCAGGCGACTGACTGTGTGGAGTTTGCATGTTCTCCCCGTGTCTGTGTCAGGTTCCTCCCACAGTCACAAAGATGTGCGGATCAGGTGAATTGGCCATGCTAAATTGCCCCTAGTGTTAGGTAAGGGGTAAATGTAGGGGTATGGGTGGGTTGCGCTTCGGCGGGTCGGTGTGGACTTGTTGGGCCGAAGGGCCTGTTTCCACACTGGAAGTAATCTAAAGTTAATGGGAGGGCCCTGGGTGGTGCTGGGGAACAGAGGGACCCAGGGGTTCAGGGACAGAATCCCTTTGGAGTCTGTGTCACATACAGACGGGGGGGGGGGTGGCGAAGGGGTCTCACACCCTCCCCTTCATTGCTCAGCCCTTTGAGTGTAGGAGTGGGAACGTCATGTTGGGGTTGTACAGGACGTTGGGGAGGTCCCTTCTGGAATACTGTGTCCAGTTCCAGTCTCCCTGTTATAGGAAGGATATTATTAACCTGGGGAGGGTTCCGGAGAGATTTCCCGGGATGTTGCCGGGAATGGGAGGGTGGGGGTTATAACGAAAGGCTGGACAGGCTGGGAGTCTGTTCCCCGCAGCGTCGGAGGCTGAGGGGTGACCTTATAGAGGTTTATAAAACCATGAGGGGGACAGAGAGGGTGAATGGGGGGTGTCTATTCCCCCAGGGTGGGGGGGATTTGAAGACCAGGGGGGCACAGGTTTAAGGGGAGAGGAGAGGGATGGACAACAGTTTTCCCCAGAGGGTGGTCCGTGTGTGGGATGACCTTCCTGAGGAAGTGGGAGGGAGGGGGACAGTTACAACGTTTAAAAGGGATTTGGATAAGGACATGGACAGGGAAGGGTTGGAGGGGGATGGGCCAGGAGCAGGCGGGGGAGGGGGGACTGGGTTAGTTTGGGGATTAGGGTCAGCACGGGCTGGATGGGCCGAAGGGTCTGTTTCTGAGCTGTGGGACTCTGTGACCATCCAGGACAAAGCAATCTGAAATCTGTTTCCCCATGACCCCTACAACCCCTACACCCCCTCCCTATCTCTGTAACCCCCTCCAGCCCCTACACCCCCTCCCTATCTCTGTAACCCCCTCCCTATCTCTGTAACCCCCTCCAGCCCCTACACCCCCTCCCTATCTCTGTAACCCCCTCCCTATCTCTGTAACCCCCTCCAGCCCCTACACCCCCTCCCTATCTCTGTAACCCCCTCCAGCCCCTACACCCCCTCCCTATCTCTGTAACCCCCTCCAGCCCCTACACCCCCTCCCTATCTCTGTAACCCACTCCAGCCCCTACACCCCCTCCCTATCGCTGTAACTCCCTTCAGCCCCTACACCCCCTCCCTATCTCTGTAACCCCCTCCAGCCCCTACACCCCCTCCCTATCTCTGTAACTCCCTCCAGCCCCTACACCCCCTCCCTATCTCTGTATAGAGGGAACTGAGTGTCTCTGTGGTGGGGGGGGGTTGGGTGGAGGTTGCGGGGGGGGGGGGGCGGCGGGGGTCAATGGGAGGTTTACGTTGTCCCTGCCCCCACCCTGTGAGGGATAGTGTACTCCTTGTCCTGTTCCCTTTGATCAGGAGCTGGGACAGATTAGCGGCGTTCCTAATGCTGATAGATGTTTTCACCAAAGCACACCAGTCCCATCTGTGTGTCCCCTGGACAATGGGCCTTCCTGTCTGGGAAGATGTGGCTAAATATACCCACAGGGTGACACCCAGGCCCAGAGACGGAAACAGAGAGAGACAGGCCAGGAGCGGGACATTCTGCACAGCACAGTCCCCCTCGGCACTATTGTTAGCATGACCAGCACTTTCCCTCATGTGCTCTTTCAGTCCCGATGGACTGAGGAGAGTGGGAGGTGGGAGGGTACTGTCCAGTCCTCACGCTCAGTGGCACCTGTCCCTGGAGCCGGACAGCGCTGGCTCTGCAGGGTGAAGAGGGGACCTGGGTGAGATCACTTCCAGACTCTGCCTCTCTCGCCCGCGTCCCCTCGCACTCTCAGTTCCCCAAGCGACAAACTGTTCACGGCTGGCACGGTGAGTCATGGCGCCAGGGACCGGGTTCGATCCCACCCTCGGGCAACTGTCTGGGTGGGGTTTGCACATTCTCTCCATGGCTAGGTGGGTTTCATCCCACAGTCCAAAGGTGTGCAGGTTAGGGTGGGTTGGCCATGGGTAAATGTAGGATATTAGGGTTGGGGCATGGGTCTGGGTCAGTTACCCTTAAGAGGGTCAGTGTGGACTTGTTGGGATGAATGGCCTGTTTCGATTCTGTGATGTACAGCACAGAAACAGACCCTTCAGCCCAACCCGTCCATGCTGACCCAGATATCCCAACCCAATCCAGTCCCACCTGCCAGCACCCGGCCCATATCCCTCTAACCCCTCCCTATCCATATCCCCATCCAGATGCCTCTTAAATGCTGTCATTGTACCAGCCCCCACCACTTCCTCTGGCAGCTCATCCCATACACGTACCACCCTCTGGGGAAAAAGTTGCCCCTTAGGTCCCTTTTATATCTTTCCCCTCTCATCCTAAACCTATGCCCCTCTAGTTCCCCCACCCCAGGGAAAAGACCTTGTCTATTTACCCTATCCATGTGCCCCTCATGATTTTATAAACCTCTATAAGGTCACCCCTCAGCCTCCGACGCTCCAGGGAAAACAGCCCCAGCCTGTTCAGCCTCTCCCTGTAGCTCAGACCCTCCAACCCTGGCAACATCCTTGTCAATCTTTTCTGAACCCTTTCAGGTTTCACAACATCTTTCCGCCAGGAAGGAGACCCGGAATTGGACAAAAGCGACTGACCCGGGTGGGGGGACAGGGCGAGGATCACAGCTGGAGAATTTGCAATGATCAGCGTGAATGGGGGAGCAGGGCTGGAGGGGCCGAATGGCCTGCCTCCTCTCTGTTTTCCGAGATTTCAGTACGAGGGGGAATGGGGGAGGAAGTGGGAATTGGTCTGGGCGATCAGGGGATGGTCCGACTGATAGGCCGAATGGCCTCACCAGGCTCCACGTCTCGGGGTTTCCAGGGGAGGGGGAATGCGCAGGAAAGATCCCACACAACACAATCACTACCACACAGCCTCTGGCCTGGGATCCCGTCACAGAGGTGGGCAGAGCAGTGGGAGTGGGGGGGGCTCTGTGGGGGGAGTGTCTGAGGGAGAACCGGATGCGCACATTTCTGGAACACCCTCCCTCCCCTACACCCCCTCCCTATCTCTGTAACCCCCTCCAGCCCCTACACCCCCTCCCTATCTCTGTAACCCCCTCCAGCCCCTACACCCCCTCCCTATCTCTGTAACCCCCTCCAGCCCCTACACCCCCTCCCTATCTCTGTAACCCCCTCCAGCCCCTACACCCCCTCCCTATCTCTGTAACCCTCTCCCTCCCCTACACCCCCTCCCTATCTCTGTAACCTCCTCCAGCCCCTACCCCCTCCCTATCTCTGTAACCCCCTCCAGCCCCTACACCCCCTCCCTATCCCTGTAAACCCCCTCCAGCCCCTACACCCCCTCCCTATCTCTGTAACCCCCTCCAGCCCCTACACCCCCTCCCTATCACTGTAACCCCCTCCCTCCCCTAACCCCCTCCCTATCTCTGTAACCCCCTCCCTCCCCTACACCCCCTCCCTATCTCTGTAACCCCCTCCCTCCCCTACACCCCCTCCCTATCTCTGTAACCCCTTCCAGCCCCTACACCCCCTCCCTATCTCTGTAACCTCCTCCAGCCCCTACACCCCCTCCCTATCTCTGTAACCCCCTCCCTCCCCTACACCCCCTCCCTATCTCTGTAACCCCTCCAGCCCCTACACCCCCTCCCTATCACTGTAACCCCCTCCCCCCCCTACACCCCCTCCCTATCTCTGTAACCCCCTCCCTCCCCTACACCCCCTCCCTATCTCTGTAACCCCCTCCCTCCCCTACACCCCCTCCCTATCTCTGTAACCCCTTCCAGCACCTACACCCCCTCCCTATCTCTGTAACCTCCTCCAGCCCCTACACCCCCTCCCTATCTCTGTAACCCCCTCCCTCCCCTACACCCCCTCCCTATCTCTGTAACCCCCTCCAGCCCCTACACCCCCTCCCTATCTCTGTAACCCCCTCCCTCCCCTACACCCCCTCCCTATCTCTGTAACCCCCTCCAGCCCCTACACCCCCTCCCTATCTCTGTAACCCCCTCCCTCCCCTACACCCCCTCCCTATCTCTGTAACCCCCTCCCTCCCCTACACCCCCTCCCTATCTCTGTAACCCCTTCCAGCCCCTACACCCCCTCCCTATCACTGTAACCCCCTCCAGCCCCTACACCCCCTCCCTATCTCTGTAACCCCCTCCCTCCCCTACACCCCCTCCCTATCTCTGTAACCTCCTCCAGCCCCTACACCCCCTCCCTATCTCTGTAACCTCCTCCAGCCCCTACACCCCCTCCCTATCTCTGTAACCCCCTCCCTCCCCTACACCCCCTCCCTATCTCTGTAACCTCCTCCAGCCCCTACACCCCCTCCCTATCTCCGTAACCTCCATCCCATCCTCTGGAATCTCTCCCACACGATCCTGACTCATGTCCATTTGATGAACCTATCCCCCTCGGGAAGGAATGAGGGGCCTCAGGGGGAGGAGGTGATTCCCCACCCACCCCCCACATTCCCGGGAAGGCTGACGGGGACTTCCCTCCCAGCGTGGGAGAGACCGGGAGGAGCTGAGCAGCCATCAAGCCAGGCTCGGGGGGATTTCGGTCGCTGCAGTGAGGGAGAGACTGTCTCCTGGGGCCAGAGGGAGTGGGCACTGTCGGAGGGTCAGTGCTGAGGGGGTGGGCACTGTCGGAGGGTCAGTGCTGAGGGGGTGGGCACTGTCGGAGGGTCAGTGCTGAGGGAGTGGGCACTGTCGGAGGGTCAGTGCTGAGGGGGTGGGCACTGTCGGAGGGTCAGTGCTGAGGGGGTGGGCACTGTCGGAGGGTCAGTGCTGAGGGAGTGGGCACTGTCGGAGGGTCAGTGCTGAGGGGGTGGGCACTGTCGGAGGGTCAGTGCTGAGGGGGTGGGCACTGTCGGAGGGTCAGTGCTGAGGGAGTGGGCACTGTCGGAGGGTCAGTGCTGAGGGAGTGGGCACTGTCGGAGGGTCAGTGCTGAGGGGGTGGGCACTGTCGGAGGGTCAGTGCTGAGGGGGTGGGCACTGTCGGAGGGTCAGTGCTGAGGGGGTGGGCACTGTCGGAGGGTAAGTGCTGAGGGGGTGGGCACTGTCGGAGGGTCAGTGCTGAGGGGGTGGGCACTGTCGGAGGGTCAGTGCTGAGGGGGTGGGCACTGTCGGAGGGTCAGTGCTGAGGGAGTGGGCACTGTCGGAGGGTCAGTGCTGAGGGAGTGGGCACTGTCGGAGGGTCAGTGCTGAGGGAGTGGGCACTGTCGGATGGTCAGTGCTGAGGGAGTGAGCACTGTCGGAGGGTCAGTGCTGAGGGAGTGGGCACTGTCGGAGGGTCAGTGCTGAGGGAGAGGACACTGTCGGAGGGTCAGTGCTGAGGGGGTGCCTCAGCCATGTCTCTCTCAGGATGAGGGTGCAGTGTATCCTGTGCTGGTGCAGACAGAGTTCTGTGATATCTGCGCCCAGCGAGTGTTTGCCCTGCTCCTCCCCTCTGATCGTATCAGGGACTGCCCTGGTCTCCTGATTCGTGACATTTCCAGCTGATTGAGGCCCATACCCGCCCCCCACTCCCTGTACGTCACACAATCTCTCAACGAGAGCCAGCAGCCCCTTCCTCTGTCACGTCCCTGCCACTCCGACAGGAATACTCAACGTCAGCCAGGCACAGAGACGGACAAAAACTGCTGCTCAGTAATGTCCCCAAAACCAAAATACAGCCTTCCAGTCTGTAACTCCCTCCCGGGTATCTGTTATTCTGTATATAAACCACCCCGAACCCCTCGATTAGATTCCAGTCTGTAACTCCCTCCCGGGGTATCTGTTATTCTGTATATAAACCACCCTGAACCCCTCGGTTAGATTCCAGTCTGTAACTCCCTCCCGGGGTATCTGTTATTCTGTATATAAACCACCCTGAACCCCTCGATTAGATTCCAGTCTGTAACTCCCTCCCGGGTATCTGTTATTCTGTATATAAACCCCACCCCGAACCCCTCGATTAGATTCCAGTCTGTAACTCCCTCCCGACGTATCTGTTATTCTGTATATAAACCACCCCGAACCCCTCGATTAGATTCCAGTCTGTAACTCCCTCCCGGGGTATCTGTTATTCTGTATATAAACCCCACCCCGAACCCCTCGATTAGATTCCAGTCTGTAACTCCCTCCCGGGGTATCTGTTATTCTGTATATAAACCCCACCCCGAACCCCTCGATTAGATTCCAGTCTGTAACTCCCTCCCGGGGTATCTGTTATTCTGTATATAAACCACCCCGAACCCCTCGGTTAGATTCCAGTCTGTAACTCCCTCCCGGGGTATCTGTTATTCTGTATATAAACCCCACCCCGAACCCCTCGATTAGATTCCAGTCTGTAACTCCCTCCCGACGTATCTGTTATTCTGTATATAAACCACCCCGAACCCCTCGATTAGATTCCAGTCTGTAACTCCCTCCCGGGGTATCTGTTATTCTGTATATAAACCCCACCCCGAACCCCTCGATTAGATTCCAGTCTGTAACTCCCTCCCGGTGTATCCATTATTCTGGATATAAACCACCCCGAACCCCTCGATTAGATTCCAGTCTGTAACTCCCTCCCGGGGTATCTGTTATTCTGTATATAAACCACTCCGAACCCCTCGATTAGATTCCAGTCTGTAACTCCCTCCCGGGTATCTGTTATTCTGTATATAAACCACCCCGAACCCCTCGATTAGATTCCAGTCTGTAACTCCCTCCCGGGGTATTTGTTATTCTGTGTATAATCCATCATTATTGTCGCAGTTTAGTTGTCTGAGTGAGTGTGAGTGTTTGTGGAAGTGTGTGAGAGTGTGACTGTGTCTGTGCGTGTGTGAAAGAGTTTGAGAGTGTGTAATGTCAGTGTGTGAGAGAGTGTGTGTGTGAGTGTGTGTCAGACTGTGTGAGAGAGAGTGTGTGCGTGGCTCTGTGAGAGTGTGTGTATATATGTGTGTCTGTGTGTGTGTGTGTTTGTGAATGTGTGTGAGAGAGTGTGTGTGAATGTGAGTGCTGTGTTTGTGTGTGTGTGTGTGTGTGAGTGTTTGTGTATGTGTGAGTGTGTGAGTGTGAGCGTGTGAGTGAGTGTGTCTGTGAGTGTGTGTATATATGTGTGTGTGTGAGTGTGTGTGTATGTGAGTGTGTGTGTGAGTGTGAGTGTATGTGTGTGAGTGAGTGAGTGTGAGTGTGTCTGTGTGTGTGAGTATGTGTGAGTGTGTGTGTGTGTGTCAGTGTGTGTGTGAGTGTGTCAGTGTGTGTGAGTGTAAGTGTGTGTGAGAGTGGGCCCCTCGCTGTGCCCAGGGAGTGGGGTGGGACTGGCGCCGCACTGCTCTGATGGATGGGGAAGATTTGGGAGCTGTGGTCCTACTGGGGCAGGAGGACGTGCAGGAGATGGGCAGATAAGGCCGCTCCCGGATGAGGTAAGGAAGGAAGTCTGACTGCTCAACCACAACCCAGGAGGATAAATAGACAGGAGGCAGGGTCTGAGTCAAACACTCAACATCGACTGATGGAGTGAGAGTGAGAGGGGGAGAGAGAGAGAGAGAGAGAGAGAGAGAGAGACAGAGAGAGAGAGACAGAGAGAGAGAGATAAAGAGAACACGTTTTACTTGAGGACAATCTCCAAAGACCTTCTGAAGATTTTGTCTTGCGAGAACACGGAGACCTGGAGAGAATGTTCTGGCTGAGTCTCACCGTGGGCTTCCTGTTCATGGGACTCGGCAGGGCAGGTAAGACAGGGATAGTCTTATCACCACAAGGGACAGAGTGGCACCATCCCAATCCCCCGACCTTCCAATCAAATTCTCTACCTCACAACCAAATACTCCTGGTCAGAGGGTCAGTGCTGAGGGAGTGGGCACTGTCGGAGGGTCAGTGCTGAGGGAGTGGGCACTGTCGGAGGGTCAGTGCTGAGGGAGTGCTGCACTGTCCGAGGGTCAGTGCTGAGGGAGTGGGCACTGTCCGAGGGTCAGTGCTGAGGGAGTGCCGCACTGTCGGAGGGTCAGTGCTGAGGCAGTGGGCACTGTCGGAAGTTCAGTGCTGAGGGAGTGGGTACTGTCTGAGGGTCAGTGCTGAGGGAGTGGGTACTGTCGGAGGGTCAGGGCTGAGGGAGTGGGCACTGTTGGCAGGTCAGTGCTGAGGGAGTGGGCACTGTCAGAGGGTCAGTGCTGAGGGAGTGGGCACTGTCGGAGGGTCAGTGCTGAGGGAGTGGGCACTGTCGGAGGGTCAGTGCTGAGGGAGTGAGCACTGTCAGAGGGTCAGTGCTGAGGGAGTGAGCACTGTCGGACGGGATTGTATATGAACAGATTTCTCATTCCCTGCTGCGATGTATTGAACAAACCGAGCCTGGGATAACCCCAGGGAAAGGGGGGTCGCTGGTTTCTGGTCATTAATATGGAAATCCCAGACCTTCCTTCATTGTCACATCCCCGAGATCACTGAAGGTTTTGTAAATAAAAGGTGTTATCTCAGTTCAGACAATGTGTTAAAGGTGTGAGGTTAGAGTCTGTCTGTATCAAACACTGAGTCAGACTGGTTCTGTTTCCAAACTAGGAATTTATAAACTGTCAAATGGATTGCCTGCCCACAGACTGGGTGCCTATTGTATAAAATAATGTAGACTGTTTCACCAAATACAGTTCTACAAATGCAAATTCAGCCCCTAGACTAATATCTGCATGTCAGAGAGAGAGAGAGACGGACTGGGAGTGAGAGTGAGAGTGAGTGCGTGTGAGAGAGTGGTCCCCCGCACTGGCTCCTCCACTCTGTGTATCGCGGTACACCACGCCCCCACAATGCCCTGTCGCTTCACTCTCCGCATTAATCGTTTCTTGTGCGGTTTGTGTGAACTGCTTTCCAGCTGCAAATGTGTTGCTGGTCAAAGCACAGCAGGCCAGGCAGCATCTCAGGAATAAGCCTGGCTTATGCTCGAAACGTCGAATTCTCTATTCCTGAGATGCTGCCTGACCTGCTGTGCTTTGACCAGCAACACATTTGCAGCTGTGATCTCCAGCATCTGCAGACCTCATTTTTTACTTGAACAGCTTTCCAAAAAAAGTCACACCCACATCTCCCCCGGTCCAGTCGCTGGGGCATATTCCAGTCGGTTTGTCGCTGAGATATCCCCCTCTCCTCCATCCATGCTCCATGTGGCAGCTGGGTTGTCTGCTCTCGTACCTTTCCCGGGATTGATACCACTCCATATTCAGGGCACAATCCCCGGGTCTTGGTGGATCTCCTGCTGAAATAGCCTGGCTCTCTCTCTCTCTCCAGTCCCTCTGCACTTTCCAGGATTTGTAACATCTGGAGAGATATATCGGACAATGTGGGAATCTCTCTCTGTGTCAGGGACCCTGTTTAAAAAGGGAATCCATCTCTGTCTCTGTCAGAGACCAGTTTCCAGCCCGATTCTCAGAGTGAGGGAGTCGTTATCTGGGGAACAGATCCAGTTGATCCCCCCCTGAGCTGTTCCCTGGATCTGATCGCTGGTTATTTCGGGATGTGTTTGGGCAGCTGTGATTTGATTGGATGTTTGCAGAGGTAGCTCAGTATCGCTCAGTCCCAGGGGAACGGCCTAATTCGCCCAAGTCACACGCACAGTTTCTGCCCTCATTTCCCAGTGAATTGCTGTATCCGCCAGGCATGCTGCCGGATTGGCTGAATTCCCGGGAACATTTCCCAGTCTCTGACTGTTAGTCAGACTCTGCAGAGTGAATGGGTCTGGGGGAGAGAGAGAGAGAGGGAGAGAGGGACGGAGACAGAGAGAGAGAGAGAGGGAGAGAGAGAGAGAGGGACGGAGACAGAGAGAGAGAGAGAGAGGGAAAGGGAGCAGAGAGAGAGAGAGGGAGAGAGAGAGAGAGGGACGGAGACAGAGAGAGGGGGAGAGAGAGAGAGAGAGACAGAGATGGAGTGAGACAGAGAGAAGGGGGAGACACAGAGAGAAACGGGTGGGAGAGAGAGAGACATGGAGCAAGAGAGAGAGAGGGAGAGAGAAACAGAGAGGGAGAGACAGAGGGATGAGGGAGAAGGGGAGAGGGGGAGGGAAAGAGGGAGAGAAAGGGAGGACTGAGATGGGGATAGAGATAGAGGGAGAGAGTCAGAGAGAGGGAGGGAGAGCGGGCAATAGAGAGATGGAGAGAGAATGTGAGAGAGAGAGAGAGTGAAAGAGACAGACTGTGTGTGTGTGGATGAGAGTGGTGCTGGAAAAGCACAGCAGGTCAGGCAGGATCCGAGGAGTTGGAAATCGACGTTTCAGGCAGGAGCCCTTCATCAGGAATGACTGGATCTTGCCCGAAGCGTCGATTTTCCTGCCCATCAGATGCTCCCTGACCTGCTGTGTTTTTCCAGCACCACTCTCACCTTGACTCGAATCTCCAGCATCTGCAGCTCTTACTTTCACCCTGTGTCTGTGTGGGTGTGGGTGGGTGTGTGTGTGGGTGTGGGTGAGTGTGTGGGTGTGTGTGTGTGTGTGTGTGTGGGTAGGTGTGTGTGGGTGTGTGTGTGTGTGTGGGGGGGTGTGTGTGTGTGGGTGTGTGTGTGTGGGTGTGGGTGTGGTTGTGAGTGTGTGTGTGTGTGTCTATGTGGGTGTGAGTGTGTGGTTGTGAGAGTGTGTGTGTGTCTGTGTGGTTGTGAGTGTGTGGTTGTGAGTGTGTGTGTTTGTCTGTGTGGGTGTGAGTGTATGGTTGTGAGTGTGTGTATGTGTGTGCATGCGTGTTTGTGTCTGTGTGGGTGTGTCTGTGTGGGTGTGAGTGTGTGTCTGTGTCTGTGTGGGTGTGAGTATGTGTATGTGTGTGTGCGTACGTGTGAGTGTGTGGTTGTGAGTGTGTGTGTGTGTGTGCCTGTGTGGGTGTGAGTGTGAGTGTGTGTATATGTGTGCGTGCGTGTTTGTGTCTGTGTGGGTGTGAGTGTGTGGTTGTGTGTGTGCCTGTATGGGTGTGTGTGTGTGTGTGCCTGTGTGGGTGTGAGGGTGTGAGTGTGTGGTTGTGAGTGTGTGTGGGTGTGAGTGTGTGGTTGTGAGTGTGTGTATGTGTGTGCATGCGTGTTTGTGTCTGTGAGTGTGTGGGTGTGAGTGTGTGGGTGTGAGTGTGTGTGTGTGTGCCTGTGTGGGTGTGAGTGTGTGGTTGTGAGTGTGTGTGTGTGTGCCTGTGTGGGTGTGAGTGTGTGTGGTTGAGAGTGTGTGTGGGTGTGAGTGTGTGGTTGTGAGTGTGTGTGTGTGTCTGTGTGGGTGTGAGTGTGTGGTTGTGAGTGTGTGTATGTGTGTGCATGCGTGTTTGTGTCTGTGTGGGTGTGTCTGTGTGGGTGTGAGTGTGTGGGTGTGAGTGTGTGGGTGTGAGTGTGTGTGTGTGTGTGTGTGTGCGAGAGAGACAGTGTGAGACAGAGAGATAGTGTGAGAGTGTGTGTGTAAGAAAGAACGTATGAGAGAGGGAGAGAGTGTGAGAGAGATATTCCCAAGTCAGGATGGGGAGGGGCTCGGAGGGAGGGGACGGTACACACTGCTGTTACTGAGGGGGGGTTGGGGGAGGGAGGGGATGGTACACACTGCTGTTACTGAGGGGGGGTGGGGGGAGGGAGGGGATGGTACACACTGCTGTTACTGAGGGGGGGTGGGGGGAGGGAGGGGATGGTACACACTGCTGTTACTGAGGGGGGGAGGGGCTCAGAGGGAGGGGATGGTACACACTGCTGTTACTGAGGGGGGGTGGGGGGAGGGAGGGGATGGTACACACTGCTGTTACTGAGGGGGGGTGGGGGGAGGGAGGGGATGGTACACACTGCTGTTACTGAGGGGGGTGGGGGGAGGGAGGGGATGGTACACACTGATGTTACTGAGGGGGGGTGGGGGGAGGGAGGGGATGGTACACACTGCTGTTACTGAGGGGGGGAGGGGCTCAGAGGGAGGGGATGGTACACACTGCTGTTACTGATGGGGGTGGG
>NW_026869262.1:154390-164390 GCF_020745735.1 Hemiscyllium ocellatum | reverse complement strand
CCGCTCACACCAACACACACACACACCACACACACACAGCGCTCACACCCACACACACACACACCGCTCACACACACCGCTCACACCAACACACACACAGCGCACACACCAACACACACACACACCGCTCACACCCACCGCTCACACCAACACACCCACACACCGCACACACACAGCGCTCACACCAACACACCCACACACCGGTCACACCCTCGGACACATACTCGCACAGTACCCACTCCCTCAGCACTGACCCTCCGACAGTGCCCACTCCCTCAGCACTGACCCTCCGACAGTGCCCACTCCCTCAGCACTGACCCTCCGACAGTGCGGCACTCCCTCAGCACTGACCATCCGTCAGTGCCCATTCCCTCCGCACTGACCATCCAACAGTACCTCCCTCCCTCAGTCCTGTCCCTGTGACAGTGCGGCCCTCCCTCAGTCCTGTCCCTGTGACAGTGTCTCCCTCCCTCAGTCCTGTCCCTGTGACAGTGCGGCCATCCCTCAGTCCTGTCCCTGTGACAGTGCGGCCCTCCCTCAGTCCTGTCCCTGTGACAGTGTCTCCCTCCCTCAGTCCTGTCCCTGTGACAGTGCGACCCTCCCTCAGTCCTGTCCCTGTGACAGTGTCTCCCTCCCTCAGTCCTGTCCCTGTGACAGTGCGGCCCTCCCTCAGTCCTGTCCCTGTGACAGTGTCTCCCTCCCTCAGTCCTGTCCCTGTGACAGTGCGGCCCTCCCTCAGTCCTGTCCCTGTGACAGTGTCTCCCTCCCTCAGTCCTGTCCCTGTGACAGTGCGGCCCTCCCTCAGTCCTGTCCCTGTGACAGTGCGGCCCTCCCTCAGTCCTGTCCCTGTGACAGTGCGGCCCTCCCTCAGTCCTGTCCCTGTGACAGTGTCTCCCTCCCTCAGTCCTGTCCCTGTGACAGTGCGGCCCTCCCTCAGTCCTGTCCCTGTGACAGTGTCTCCCTCCCTCAGTCCTGTCCCTGTGACAGTGCGGCCCTCCCTCAGTCCTGTCCCTGTGACAGTGCGGCCCTCCCTCAGTCCTGTCCCTGTGACAGTGCGGCCCTCCCTCAGTCCTGTCCCTGTGACAGTGTCTCCCTCCCTCAGTCCTGTCCCTGTGACAGTGTCTCCCTCCCTCAGTCCTGTCCCTGTGACAGTGCGGCCCTCCCTCAGTCCTGTCCCTGTGACAGTGCGGCCCTCCCTCAGTCCTGTCCCTGTGACAGTGCGGCCCTCCCTCAGTCGTGTCCCTGTGACAGTGCGGCCCTCCCTCAGTCCTGTCCCTGTGACAGTGTCTCCCTCCCTCAGTCCTGTCCCTGTGACAGTGCGGCCCTCCCTCAGTCCTGTCCCTGTGACAGTGTCTCCCTCCCTCAGTCCTGTCCCTGTGACAGTGCGGCCCTCCCTCAGTCCTGTCCCTGTGACAGTGCGGCCCTCCCTCAGTCCTGTCCCTGTGACAGTGCGGCCCTCCCTCAGTCCTGTCCCTGTGACAGTGTCTCCCTCCCTCAGTCCTGTCCCTGTGACAGTGCGGCCCTCCCTCAGTCCTGTCCCTGTGACAGTGTCTCCCTCCCTCAGTCCTGTCCCTGTGACAGTGCGGCCCTCCCTCAGTCCTGTCCCTGTGACAGTGCGGCCCTCCCTCAGTCCTGTCCCTGTGACAGTGTCTCCCTCCCTCAGTCCTGTCCCTGTGACAGTGTCTCCCTCCCTCAGTCCTGTCCCTGTGACAGTGCGGCCCTCCCTCAGTCCTGTCCCTGTGACAGTGCGGCCCTCCCTCAGTCCTGTCCCTGTGACAGTGCGGCCCTCCCTCAGTCCTGTCCCTGTGACAGTGCGGCCCTCCCTCAGTCCTGTCCCTGTGACAGTGTCTCCCTCCCTCAGTCCTGTCCCTGTGACAGTGCGGCCCTCCCTCAGTCCTGTCCCTGTGACAGTGTCTCCCTCCCTCAGTCCTGTCCCTGTGACAGTGCGGCCCTCCCTCAGTCCTGTCCCTGTGACAGTGCGGCCCTCCCTCAGTCCTGTCCCTGTGACAGTGTCTCCCTCCCTCAGTCCTGTCCCTGTGACAGTGTCTCCCTCCCTCAGTCCTGTCCCTGTGACAGTGCGGCCCTCCCTCAGTCCTGTCCCTGTGACAGTGCGGCCCTCCCTCAGTCCTGTCCCTGTGACAGTGCGGCCCTCCCTCAGTCGTGTCCCTGTGACAGTGCGGCCCTCCCTCAGTCCTGTCCCTGTGACAGTGTCTCCCTCCCTCAGTCCTGTCCCTGTGACAGTGCGGCCCTCCCTCAGTCCTGTCCCTGTGACAGTGTCTCCCTCCCTCAGTCCTGTCCCTGTGACAGTGCGGCCCTCCCTCAGTCCTGTCCCTGTGACAGTGCGGCCCTCCCTCAGTCCTGTCCCTGTGACAGTGCGGCCCTCCCTCAGTCCTGTCCCTGTGACAGTGTCTCCCTCCCTCAGTCCTGTCCCTGTGACAGTGCGGCCCTCCCTCAGTCCTGTCCCTGTGACAGTGTCTCCCTCCCTCAGTCCTGTCCCTGTGACAGTGCGGCCCTCCCTCAGTCCTGTCCCTGTGACAGTGCGGCCCTCCCTCAGTCCTGTCCCTGTGACAGTGTCTCCCTCCCTCAGTCCTGTCCCTGTGACAGTGTCTCCCTCCCTCAGTCCTGTCCCTGTGACAGTGCGGCCCTCCCTCAGTCCTGTCCCTGTGACAGTGCGGCCCTCCCTCAGTCCTGTCCCTGTGACAGTGCGGCCCTCCCTCAGTCCTGTCCCTGTGACAGTGCGGCACTCCCTCAGTCCTGTCCCTGTGACAGTGCGGCCCTCCCTCAGTCCTGTCCCTGTGACAGTGCGGCCCTCCCTCAGTCCTGTCCCTGTGACAGTGCGGCCCTCCCTCAGTCCTGTCCCTGTGACAGTGTCTCCCTCCCTCAGTCCTGTCCCTGTGACAGTGTCTCCCTCCCTCAGTCCTGTCCCTGTGACAGTGCGGCCCTCCCTCAGTCCTGTCCCTGTGACAGTGCGGCCCTCCCTCAGTCCTGTCCCTGTGACAGTGCCTCCCTCCCTCAGTCCTGTCCCTGTGACAGTGCGGCCCTCCCTCAGTCCTGTCCCTGTGACAGTGCGGCCCTCCCTCAGTCCTGTCCCTGTGACAGTGCGGCCCTCCCTCAGTCCTGTCCCTGTGACAGTGTTCTCGTTCCGGTGATTTCTCCCTGTCCAGGAGATTCGGTCTGTGCTGCCCAGCTCTCTCTGTGCTCAGGGGGAGTGATGGTCTCTCCCCCTCCCTGAAGACTGTGAGCCGCTCCCTGAGGGAGGTGTCAGTGGGAACTCTCCAGGAAATGCTGCTGTCCCTCCTACTCTCCCACAGCACCTGTGTCTGTTTCCAACGTTGACCCTGTTCGGAATTTCGATGAGGGGACGGATGGTGTTCTGAGCTGCACGGTGACAGGAATCCCTGAGCCAACTCTCACCTGGACCCGGGAATCACAGGACGTGCTCCAGACGGCGCCTGGTGAGTGATTCGGGAATGGTCAGCTCAGTCCCTCACCGTCTGTAACCTTCCACCAGGACACCATGGGAATGCAGCTCCCAGTGTGGGTCAGACTGAGGGATACAGAGACTGGAACTGTGCACGGTGCTCCGAGTGTGGGTCAGACTGAGGGATACAGAGACTGGAACTGTGCACGGTGCTCCGAGTGTGGGTCTAACTGAGGGATACAGAGACTGGAACTGTGCACGGTGCTCCGAGTGTGGGTCTGACTGAGGGATACGGAGACTGGAACTGTGCACGGTGCTCCGAGTGTGGGTCTGACTGAGGGATACGGAGACTGGAACTGTGCACGGTGCTCCGCGTGTGGGTCTGACTGAGGGATACGGAGACTGGAACTGTGCACTGTGCTCCGAGTGTGGGTCTAACTGAGGGATACGGAGACTGGAACTGTGCACGGTGCTCCGAGTGTGGGTCTGACTGAGGGATACGGAGACTGGAACTGTGCACAGTGCTCCAAGTGTGGGTCTGACTGAGGGATACGGAGACTGGAACTGTGCACAGTGCTCCGAGTGTGGGTCTGACTGAGGGATACGGAGACTGGAACTGTGCACGGTGCTCCGAGTGTGGGTCTGACTGAGGGATACGGAGACTGGAACTGTGCACGGTGCTCCGAGTGTGGGTCTGACTGAGGGACACGGAGACTGGAACTGTGCACAGTGCTCCGAGTGTGGGTCTAACTGAGGGATACAGAGACTGGAACTGTGCACGGTGCTCCGAGTGTGGGTCTGACTGAGGGATATGGAGACTGGAACTGTGCACGGTGCTCCGAGTGTGGGTCTGACTGAGGGATACGGAGACTGGAACTGTGCACGGTGCTTCGAGTGTGGGTCTAACTGAGGGATACGGAGACTGGAACTGTGCACGGTGCTCCGAGTGTGGGTCTGACTGAGGGATACGGAGACTGGAACTGTACACGGTGCTCTGAGTGTATATATTTTAAATAACTAATATCCTGTCCCCCCCTCCTCAGGACATTATGAGAAATTGCGAAATGGTTCCCTGGTCATCAGGAACATCACGATGTCAGACGCGGGAATCTATCAGTGTGTCGGGACGATTCTGGAGAGGAAGGAAAAGGAATCACGCAATACCACAGTCATTGTCAATTGTAAGATTTCACTGTTTCCAGGCAGAGGGTCACTGCTGAGGGAGAGGGCACTGTCGGAGGGTCAGCGCTGAGAGAGTGCCGCACTGTTGGAGGGTCAGTGCAGAGGGAGTGGGCACTGTCGGAGGGTCAGTGCTGAGGGAGTGGGCACTGTCGGAGGGTCAGTGCTGAGGGAGTGTGCACTGTCGGAGGGTCAGTGCTGAGGGAGTGCCGCACTGTCGGATGGTCAGTGCTGAGGGAGTGGGCACTGTCGGAGGGTCAGTGCTGAAGGGGTGCCGCACTGTCGGATGGTCAGTGCTGAGGGAGTGGGCACTGTCGGATGGTCAGTGCTGAGGGGGTGGCACACAGTCGGAGGGTCAGTGCTGAAGGAGTGGGCACTGTCGGAGGGTCAGTGCTGAGGGAGAGGGCACTGTCGGAGGGTCCGTGCTGAGGGAGTGGGCACTGTCGGAGGGTCAGTGCTGAGGGAGTGGGCACTGTCGGAGGGTCCGTGCTGAGGGAGTGGGCACTGTCAGAGGGTCAGTGCTGAGGGAGTAGGCACTGTCGGAGTGTCAGTGCTGAGGGAGAGGGCACTGTCGGAGGGTCAGTGCTGAGGGAGAGGGCACTGTCGGAGGGTCCGTGCTGAGGGAGTGGGCACTGTCGGAGGGTCCGTGCTGAGGGAGTGGGCACTGTCGGAGGGTCAGTGCTGAGGGAGTGGGCACTGTCGGAGGGTCCGTGCTGAGGGAGTGGGCACTGTCAGAGGGTCAGTGCTGAGGGAGTAGGCACTGTCGGAGGGTCCTGCCTGGGTGGTGTGTTCCCTCCGATCCCCTGGGTGGGGGTGTTGTGACCCTGTCCTCCCTCCCAGTGTACACCAGGTCCCTTTCCCCAGTCTGTCCGTGCGCTCTCTCCCTGAGTGTCTCCCCATCCTGTCTTTCAGATTCTCCCAAACTGCTCCAGGTCTCCCCGGAGGAAGTCTCCACCTGGCCGGGGAGATCCGTCACCATCTCCTGTTCTGTGCACTCCGTCCCCCCAGTCACTATTACCTGGATACACAATGGTCAAGGTCTTCCATCCATCTCCAGGACCGTCTCTGGGAGAGATCCGTCCAGCGTTAGCAGCACCCTCGAGGTGGGTCTGAGGGGAACATGGAACAGTACAGGACAGTGCGGGCCATTCGGCCCTCTATGTTGTGCTAGCCTTTTATCCTTCTCTATGGTCAGACTAGCCTCCATCCCCTTCACTGTAACGTCACCCATGGGCCTATCCAAGAGTCGCTTCAATGTCCCTAATGTCTCTGACTCTCCTCCCACCACTGGCAGTGTATCCCCCCCCCCCCCCACTCTCTGTGTGAAGACCCTCCCTCTGACATCACCCCGAAACCTTCCTCCAATCACCTGAACATCCTGCCCCCCCCTCGGTGATAGACATCCCCACCCTGGGGAAAGGTTATCCACTCTGTCTCTGTCTCTCATCGTCTTGTCACCCTCTGTCATGTCCCCTCTCATCCTTCTACACTCCAATGGGAAAAGTCCTCGCTCCCTCCACCTTTCCCCATCAGACACACCCTCCAATCCAGGCAGCATCCTGGGAAATCCCCTCTGCACCCTCTCTACACCTTCCACATCCTTCCTATAATGAGGTGACCAGAACTGGACACAATATTCCCAGTGTGGTCTAACCAGGGCTGTGTAGAGCTGCAGCAGGACCTCGCCGCTCTTAAACTCAATCCCCCGCGAATGAAAGCCATCACACAGTCCGCCTTCTGAATAACCACTTGGGGGGCAGCTCGGAGGGATGTATGGACATGGACCCCCAGGTCCCTCTGATCCTCCACACTGCCATGAATCCCCTGCCTTTATCCCTGTAATCTGCATTCAAATCCCACCTTCCAAAGTGAATCACTTCACACGTTTCTAGGTTGAACTCCATCTGCCACGTCCCAGCCCAGCTCTGCGTCCTGTCAGTGTCCCGTTGGAACCTACAACAGCTCTCCGCGCTATCCACAACTCCACCAACCTTCGTGCCATCGGCAAACTTACTAACCCCAACCCCCCCTTCCACTTCCTCATCCAAGTCATTTATAAACATCACAAGGAGCTGAGGTCCCAGAACAGATCCCTGGGGAACCCCCACTGCTCACCCAGCCCCAGGCTGAATACTTGCCATCTCCCACCACCCTCTACCTTCCCTGGGCCAGCCAATCCCGTACCCAGACAGCCAGATTTCCCTGGATCCCATGCCTCTGCGCTTCCTGAATGAGCCGACCCTGGGGAACCTTACCGAACACCTCGCTCCAATCCATCTCCACCACACCCACTGCTCTACCCTCATCACTGCGTTTTGTCACATCCTGAAAGAACCCAATGAGGTTGGTGAGGGATGACCTGTCCCTCCCAAAGCCAGGCTGACTATCTCTAATCAAACGACGGTTTTCCACATAATCAGAAATCCTGTCTCTCAGGATCCTCCCCAATACTTTACCCACCAAAGACTGACTGGTCTGTCATTCCCAGGGTTATCACTATTCCCTTCCATGACCAAGGGAAGAACATTTGCCACCCTCCAATCACCTGACACTACTCCAGGGAACGGTGAGGATCCATAGAATCCCGAAAGTGTGGAAACAGGCCATTCGGCCCAACACGTCCACACCTACACCGAAGGGTGTCCCATCCAGACACATTCCCCTACCATATTATCCTAAATGTACCCCTAACTAACCCACCCTAACCTGCCCATCCCTGGGCACTATGGAACAATTTCCCATGGCCAACCCACCCTAACCTGTACATCCCTGGACACTATGGGACAATTTCCCATGGCCAACCCACCCTAACCTGCACATCCCTGGGCACTATGGGACAATTTCCCATGGCCAACCCACCCTAACCTGCACATCCCTGGGCACTATGGGACAATTTCCCATGGCCAACCCACCCTAACCTGCACATCCCTGGGCACTATGGGACAATTTCCCATGGCCAACCCACCCTAACCTGTACATCCCTGGACACTATGGGACAATTTCCCATGGCCAACCCACCCTAACCTGTACATCCCTGGACACTATGGGACAATTTCCCATGGCCAACCCACCCTAACCTGCACATCCCTGGGCACTATGGGACAATTTCCCATGGCCAATCCACCCTAACCTGCACATCCCTGGACACTATGGAACAATTTCCCATGGCCAACCCACCCTAACCTGCACATCCCTGGGCACTATGGGACAATTTCCCATGGCCGATCCACCCTAACCTGCACATCCCTGGGCACTATGGGACAATTTCCCATGGCCAACCCACCCTAACCTGCACATCCCTGGGCACTATGGGACAATTTCCCATGGCCAACCCACCGTGACCTGCACATCTTTGGACTGTGGGAGGAAACCGGAGCACCCGGAGGAAACCCACGCAGACACGGGGAGAATGTGCACACCCCACACAGACCATCGCCCGAGGGTGGGATCGAGCCCGGGTCCCTAGCGCTGGGAGGCAGCAGTGCTGACCACTGAGCCACCGTGCCTCCATGAGTGAGGACGCAAAGGTCAATCCCAAAGGTGCAGCAATCCCTTCCCTTGCTTCCTATAGTATCCACAGGTATATCCCGTCTGACCCAGGGGGTTTATCTATCCATATGGTTTTCCCAATTTCCAGCTCATCCTCCATCCTAACACCAACGTTTAATCAGATATCCGCCTGTTCCCTGCTCTCCTCACAAACCACACGGTCCCTCTCAGGAGTGAATCCTGAGGCAATGTATTCATTAAGGTCCTCCCCTCCCTCCTCCGACTCCAGACACAAGTTCCCTCCGTTATTCCCTGCCCTCAGTCTGGCCACTCGCTTCTCCCCCACAGGACGCCTTGGGGGGTTTCCTTCATCCTGCCCCAAAATGGCCCCTTCCCACTCTCCTCAGTCCAGCTTTCAGTTCCTTCCTGGCTCCCCATGTCACCCTCCCCAGCCCTGTCTGATCGTTCCCTCATCAACCTTCTGGAAGCTTCCATCTCCCTCTTGACCAGATCTTCCACCTCCCTGGTCACCCAAGGTTCCCTCACTTGCCTCAGTGAGACGAACCTGTCCAACACTCACAGCGAGGGCTCCCTAAAGATCCTCCCCATTTCTCCCGGGTATTTCCCTGGGAATATCTGTCCCCAGTCTCGGAGGCCCAGTTCCTGCCCCCTCCCTTCCCCCAATTAAATACTTCCCCCCCCACCGTCTGCTCCTATCCCTCCCCGTGGGTATGGTAACGGTCAGGGAGTTGGGATCACCCTCACCAAGATGTTCTCCCACCGAGAGATCTGACCCCTGACCTGGTTCGTTGCCAAGCGCCGAATCCAATATGGCCGCCCCTCTGGTCGGTCTCTCTGCCGAATGAGTCAGGAATCCCTTCCCGGGACACGCCAGACAAACACCGCTCCCTCCAAACTCTCGGCACTGAGGGGGTTCCGGTCAATATCGGGGAGATTGGAGTCACCCCTTACAACAACAACCCTGGCACTTCCACACCTTTTCCAGAATCTGGGAAGCCAAGGCGGCAGCGCAGAGGGATCGGGATCACCGGGTGACGGGACAGAGGGGATCGATCAGGGACTGATCCCTCTCCAAGGAACATCGGGAGCAGCCGGAATCCGGGATGGAGTCCCACACTCTCAGACACTGGCGTCAGGGGAGACAGGGATGTGGGGGGGGGCTATGATGGGGGAGGTTGGGGACGATGATGGCGGGGGTAACGGGGGAAGGGGTGACAAACGATGGGGGTGACGAGGGAGGGGGGGTATACACCCCCCGGGGGATGGGGGTGAGGGGGGAGGGGGGTATACAGCCCCCAGGGGGATGGGGGTGAGGGGGGAGGGGGGTATACACCCCCCAGGGGATGGGGGTGAGGGGGGAGGGGGGTATACAGCCCCCGGGGGATGGGGGTGAGGGGGGAGGGGGTATACAGCCCCCGGGGGATGGGGGGGAGGAGGGAGGGGGGTATGCAGCCCCCGGGGGATGGGGGGGAGGGGGGAGGGGGGTATACAGCCCCCGGGGGATGGGGGTGAGGGGGGAGGGGGGTATACAGCCCCCAGGCGATGGGGTATCCGAGAGGGGCTGCTCTCTCGGGGTTTCCTTGCCCCTGGGTATTTGCCCCTCTCAGGGTCACCCCGACCCCCCCCTGGGGTCAGGGTGGGGGCTGAGCTGGGTTATATCACTGACCTTTGCCCTCTCTCCCTCGGACAGGTTAAAGTTCACGAGCCGACAGACTGGGGAGAGTACAGGTGCCTGGCAGAGAACAGACTCGGGCAGGTCAACGGGTCAACCTGGGTCAGACCGGGAGGTAAGGGGCACCGCCAATACAACAACAACTGACACTGCCTTCACTGCTCTAGCACCGAGATCCCACTCATGGGGGTCCAAACCTTCACCGCCAATCGAAGACG
>NW_026869262.1:141890-146890 GCF_020745735.1 Hemiscyllium ocellatum | reverse complement strand
GTATCTAACCCCGTGCTGTCCCTGTCCCTGGGAGTGTTTGATGAGGGACAGTGTAGAGGGAGCTTTACTCTGTAACTAACCCCGTGCTGTCCCTGTCCCTGGGAGTGTTTGATGGGGGACAGTGTAGAGGGAGCTTTACTCTGTATCTAACCCCGTGCTGTCCCTGTCCCTGGGAGTGTTTGATGAGGGACAGTGTAGAGGGAGCTTTACTCTGTAACTAACCCCGTGCTGTCCCTGTCCCTGGGAGTGTTTGATGGGGACAGTGTAGAGGGAGCTTTACTCTGTAACTAACCCCGTGCTGTCCCTGTCCCTGGGGGTGTTTGATGGGGGGGACAGTGTAGAGGGAGCTTTACTCTGTAATTAACCCCGTGCTGTCCCTGTCCCTGGGGGTGTTTGATGGGGGGGACAGTGTAGAGGGAGCTTTACTCTGTAATTAACCCTGTGCTGTCCCTGTCCCTGGGAGTGTTTGATGAGGGACAGTGTAGAGGGAGCTTTACTCTGTATCTAACCCCATGCTGTCCCTGTCCCTGGGAGTGTTTGATGGAGGACAGTGTAGAGGGAGCTTTACTCTGTAACTAACCCCGTGCTGTCTCTGTCCCTGGGAGTGTTTGATGGGGGACAGTGTAGAGGGAGCTTTACTCTGTAACTAACCCCGTGCTGTCCCTGTCCCTGGGAGTGTTTGATGGGGGACAGTGTAGAGGGAGCTTTACTCTGTATCTAACCCCGTGCTGTCCCTGTCCCTGGGAGTGTTTGATGAGGGACAGTGTAGAGGGAGCTTTACTCTGTATCTAACCCCGTTCTGTCCCTGTCCATGGGAGTGATTGATGAGGGACAGTGTAGAGGGAGCTTTACTCTGTATCTAACCCTGTGCTGTCCCTGTCCCTGGGAGTGTTTGATGGGGGATCAGTGTAGAGGGAGCTTTACTCTGTATCTAACCCCGTGCTGTCCCTGTCCCTGGGAGTGTTTGATGGGGGGACAGTGTAGAGGGAGCTTTACTCTGTATCTAACCCTGTGCTGTCCCTGTCCCTGGGAGTGTTTGATGGGGGGACAGAGTAGAGGGAGCTTTACTCTGTATCTAACCCCGTGCTGTCCCTGTCCCTGGGAGTGTTTGATGGGGGACAGTGTAGAGGGAGCTTTACTCTGTATCTAACCCTGTGCTGTCCCTGTCCCTGGGAGTGTTTGATGGGGGATCAGTGTAGAGGGAGTTTTACTCTGTATCTAACCCCGTGCTGTCCCTATCCCTGGGAGTGTTTGATGGGGGACAGTGTAGAGGGAGCTTTACTCTGTATCTAACCCTGTGCTGTCCCTGTCCCTGGGAGTGTTTGATGGGGGGACAGAGTAGAGGGAGCTTTACTCTGTATCTAACCCCGTGCTGTCCCTGTCCCCGGGAGTGTTTGATGGGGGACAGAGTAGAGGGAGCTTTACTCTGTATCTACCCCGTGCTGTCCCTGTCCCCGGGAGTGTTTGATGGGGGACAGTGTAGAGGGAGCTTTACTCTGTATCTAACCCCGTGCTGTCCCTGTCCACAGTGTGATGGGAAGTGAGTGTGATTGATTTCCTGAATTTCATACTCTCTCCCTTCCCCCCCCCCCCCCCCCCTCTCCCCCCCTCTCCCCCCCCCCCCCCCCCCTCCCCCTCCCCCCCCCCCCAGGAAGCTGCAGCTGATTGGCTGTGTGTCAGTGTGAATGTGACGGATGCCCATGTGCTGACGGATCTGAAATGGGCCACCCCTTACATCCTGGAGCTGGAAGCTGAAAACCAGTCCGCAGCCTCCCCATCCCAGCAGATCCACTTCCGCACCCCGGAGAATCCGCACAGCCCTCTCCCAGGTAGGCCCGGGACCGGGGGACACGGCTCCACCTCCCACCCAGCGGCCAGCAGGCAGATTCAACTGAGGAACAGCCTCAGGGGAAGAGGGCCGAGCGGCCTCCGGCTCTACCTGCATATCAGCCTCGAGGAGGAGGGGCTGAGTGGCCTCCTGTCCCTGTGTAACAGGCTGGAGGAGGAGGGCTGAATGGCCTCCTGTTCCTGTGTAACAGGCTGGAGGAGGAGGGGCTGAATGGCCTCCTGTTCCTGTGTAACAGGCTGGAGGAGGAGGGGCTGAATGGCCTCCTGTTCCTGTGTAACAGGCTGGAGCAGGAGGAGCTGAATGGCCTCCTGTTCCTGTGTAACAGGCTGGAGGAGGAGGGGCTGAGTGGCCTCCTGTTCCTGTGTAACAGGCTGGAGGAGGAGGGGCTGAGTGGCCTCCTGTTCCTGTGTAACAGGCTGGAGGAGGAGGGGCTGAATGTCCGCCTGTTCCTGTGTAACAGGCTGGAGGAGGAGGGGCTGAGTGGCCTCCTGTTCCTGTGTAACAGGCTGGAGGAGGAGGGGCTGAATGGCCGCCTGTTCCTGTGTAACAGGCTGGAGGAGGAGGGGCTGAGTGGCCTCCTGTTCCTGTGTAACAGGCTGGAGGAGGAGGGGCTGAATGGCCTCCTGTTCCTGTGTAACAGGCTGGAGGAGGAGGGGCTGAATGGCCTCCTGTTGCTGTGTAACAGGCTGGAGGAGGAGGGGCTGAATGGCCGCCTGTTCCTGTGTAACAGGCTGGAGGAGGAGGGGCTGAATGGCCTCCTGTTGCTGTGTAACAGGCTGGAGGAGGAGGGGCTGAATGGCCTCCTGTTGCTGTGTAACAGGCTGGAGGAGGAGGGGCTGAATGGCCTCCTGTTGCTGTGTAACAGGCTGGAGGAGGAGGGGCTGAATGGCCTCCTGTTGCTGTGTAACAGGCTGGAGGAGGAGGGGCTGAATGGCCTCCTGTTGCTGTGTAACAGGCTGGAGGAGGGGCTGAGTGGCCTCCTGTTCCTGTGTAACAGGCTGGAGGAGGAGGGGCTGAGTGGCCTCCTGTTCCTGTGTAACAGGCTGGAGGAGGAGGGGCTGAATGGCCGCCTGTTCCTGTGTAACAGGCTGGAGGAGGAGGGGCTGAGTGGCCTCCTGTTCCTGTGTAACAGGCTGGAGGAGGAGGGGCTGAATGGCCTCCTGTTCCTGTGTAACAGGCTGGAGGAGGAGGGGCTGAATGGCCTCCTGTTCCTGTGTAACAGGCTGGAGGAGGAGGGGCTGAATGGCCTCCTGTTCCTGTGTAACAGGCTGGAGGAGGAGGGGCTGAATGGCCTCCTGTTCCTGTGTAACAGGCTGGAGCAGGAGGAGCTGAATGGCCTCCTGTTCCTGTGTAACAGGCTGGAGGAGGAGGGGCTGAGTGGCCTCCTGTTCCTGTGTAACAGGCTGGAGGAGGAGGGGCTGAATGGCCGCCTGTTTCTGTGTAACAGGCTGGAGGAGGAGGGGCTGAATGGCCTCCTGTTGCTGTGTAACAGGCTGGAGGAGGAGGGGCTGAATGGCCTCCTGTTGCTGTGTAACAGGCTGGAGGAGGAGGGGCTGAATGGCCTCCTGTTGCTGTGTAACAGGCTGGAGGAGGAGGGGCTGAATGGCCTCCTGTTCCTGTGTAACAGGCTGGAGGAGGAGGGGCTGAATGGCCTCCTGTTCCTGTGTAACAGGCTGGAGGAGGAGGGGCTGAATGGCCTCCTGTTCCTGTGTAACAGGCTGGAGGAGGAGGGGCTGAATGGCCTCCTGTTCCTGTGTAACAGGCTGGAGCAGGAGGAGCTGAATGGCCTCCTGTTCCTGTGTAACAGGCTGGAGGAGGAGGGGCTGAGTGGCCTCCTGTTCCTGTGTAACAGGCTGGAGGAGGAGGGGCTGAATGGCCGCCTGTTCCTGTGTAACAGGCTGGAGGAGGAGAGGGGCTGAATGGCCTCCTGTTCCTGTGTAACAGGCTGGAGGAGGAGGGGCTGAATGGCCTCCTGTTCCTGTGTAACAGGCTGGAGGAGGAGGGGCTGAATGGCCTCCTGTTCCTGTGTAACAGGCTGGAGGAGGAGGGGCTGAATGGCCTCCTGTTCCTGTGTAACAGGCTGGAGCAGGAGGAGCTGAATGGCCTCCTGTTCCTGTGTAACAGGCTGGAGGAGGAGGGGCTGAGTGGCCTCCTGTTCCTGTGTAACAGGCTGGAGGAGGAGGGGCTGAATGGCCGCCTGTTTCTGTGTAACAGGCTGGAGGAGGAGGGGCTGAATGGCCTCCTGTTGCTGTGTAACAGGCTGGAGGAGGAGGGGCTGAATGGCCTCCTGTTGCTGTGTAACAGGCTGGAGGAGGAGGGGCTGAATGGCCTCCTGTTGCTGTGTAACAGGCTGGAGGAGGAGGGGCTGAATGGCCTCCTGTTCCTGTGTAACAGGCTGGAGGAGGAGGGGCTGAGTGGCCTCCTGTTCCTGTGTAACAGGCTGGAGGAGGAGGGGCTGAGTGGCCTCCTGTTCCTGTGTAACAGGCTGGAGGAGGAGGGGCTGAATGGCCTCCTGTTCCTGTGTAACAGGCTGGAGGAGGAGGGGCTGAATGGCCTCCTGTTGCTGTGTAACAGGCTGGAGGAGGAGGGGCTGAATGGCCTCCTGTTCCTGTGTAACAGGCTGGAGGAGGAGGGGCTGAGTGGCCTCCTGTTCCTGTGTAACAGGCTGGAGGAGGAGGAGCTGAATGGCCTCCTGTTGCTGTGTAACAGGCTGGAGGAGGAGGGGCTGAGTGGCCTCCTGTTGCTGTGTAACAGGCTGGAGGAGGAGGGGCTGAATGGCCTCCTGTTCCTGTGTAACAGGCTGGAGGAGGAGGATGGGCTGAGTGGTCTCGTGCTGTCCCCTGATTGCCCTAACAGGGGTTTCTGGTTTTGTAGTGAACGCAGCGATGGGGGAGGGGGCTCCCCTCGGGACGGGAGCCATCACCGGGATCATCCTGGGGATTTTCCTGGTGCTGTTTGTGGTGGTGGATGCAGCTTGTTATTACACCAACCGCTGTGGGATCCTCCTGTGCATCGCCGTCCATGTCCTGGGCAAACAGGGGCCAGGCAGCAAGAGGCTCGACCAGGAGATGGGGGTCACCGCCATCAGGTGATGGGCTGGGGAGGGGGGGACCCTCAGACCCAGGGGGTGGGAGCGAGGGAGGGAGGGGGG
>NW_026869262.1:72226-141390 GCF_020745735.1 Hemiscyllium ocellatum | reverse complement strand
CACGTCCGTGTGGCAGCTGAGAATGGGAAAGGACTGGGAGAGTTCGCTCCCGCCGTCACAGTCTCCACCCTGTCCCAGAGTGAGTCCATCCCGGCGTTCCCAATGGGATACGAACCCCACCCACAGCCTGGGAGGCTGCAAGGGGGAGGGAGGGAGGGGGTGTCAGTGTGGGAAGGGAGTGAGTGGGGGCGGTGTGAGGGTGTGTGTGTGTGTGGGTGTGTGTGTGGGTGTGGGTGTGTGTGTGGGTGTGTGTGTGGGTGTGGGTGGTGTGTGTGTGTGTGGGTGTGTGTGTGGGTGTGGGTGTGGGTGTGTGTGTGGTGTGGGTGTGTGTGTGGGTGGTGTGTGTGTGTGGGTGGTGTGTGTGTGTGTGGGTGTGTGTGTGTGGGTGTGTGTGTGGGTGTGTGTGTGTGTATGTGGGTGTGTGTGTGGGTGTGTGTGTGTGGGTGTGTGTGTGGGTGTGTGTATGTGGGTGTGTGTGTGTGTGTGTGTGTGTGTGTGTGTTGTGGTGTGTGTGTGGGTGTGTTGTTTTGTTCACTGCCTTCATCATCTGCATTCTGCAATCTCCTCCACCATCCCATCATCTCTTGGGCACTCCACTGCATTCTGATGGCGCCTGTCCCCTCCCGGCCAGGAGGTAACAACTTCACATTCTTGTCTTTCTCTGTTCCGTATTCCTCCGCCTGACCGACAGCAGAACACACACATACAGCGCCTGTACACGCGGGACACACACACAGGGGACAGCGCCTGTACACACGGGACACACACACACAGGAGACAGCGCCTGTACACAGGGGACACACACACACAGGGGGACAGCGCCTGTACACAGGGGACACACACACACAGGGGGACAGCGCCTGTACACATGGGACACACACACAGGGGGACAGCACCTGTACACATGGGACACACACACAGGAGACAGCGTCTGTACACATGGGACACACACACAGGGGACAGCGTCTGTACACATGGGACACACACACAGGGGACAGCGCCTGTACACATGGGACACACACACACAGGGGGACAGCGCCTGTACACATGGGACACACACAGGGGACAGCGCCTGTACACGCCGGACACACACACAGGGGACAGCGCCTGTACACACGGGACACACACACAGGGGACAGCGCCTGTACACACGGGACACACACACAGGGGACAGCGCCTGTATACACGGGACACACACACAGGGGATGGCGCCTGTACACGCAGGACACACACACAGGGGACAGCGCCTGTATACACGGGACACACACACAGGGGATGGCGCCTGTACACGCAGGACACACACACAGGGGACAGCGCCTGTACACGCAGGACACACACACACAGGAGACCGCGCCTGTACTCATGGGACACACACACAGGGGACAGCGCCTGTACACGCGAGACACACATGCGGGGACATCGCCTGTACACGCGGGGGACACACACAGAGGACAGCGCCTGTACACGCGGGACACACACACAGTGGCCAGCGCCTGTACACGTGGGACACACGCACAGGGGAGGGGGCCTGTACACGCGGGACACACACACAGGGGACAGCGCCTGTACACACGGGACGCACAAACGGGGACCGCGCCTGTACACGCGGGACACACACACAGGGGACAGCGCCTGTACACACGGGACGCACAAACGGGGACAGCGCCTGTACACACAGGACACACACACATGGTTCAGCGCCTGTACACATGAGACACACACACATGGGGATGTGCCTGTATTCCCAGTAGCAGTGGGAGAAAGTGCCATGGGTGGGTGTGTCGGGTGTAATGACCATCAGGTTCCATGGGGAGGCGATGGGTTGGTATGCACCCCTTCACCCATGGACCCAGAGTCCCTGGGGGCTGGGGGGCGATGTAGTGGGTGCGGAAGCTAACGATGTGATTCTCACCCCCCCCCCCCCCCCCCAGGGGAACCGGACCCTCCCAGTGTCTCCAACCGGAGCCGGGTGGAAGGGAATTCCTATCGGATTTATTTTGGTCACCCGGATAACGGGAGCAATCCGATCCTGAAATACAACATCAGGTACAGGGAGGTGAGTACCGAGGGGGGACAGTGTAGAGGGAGCTTTACTCTGTATCTAACCCTGTGCTGTCCCTGTCCCTGGGAGTGTTTGATGGGGGGGACAGTGTAGAGGGAGCTTTACTCTGTAACTAACCCCGTGCTGTCCCTGTCCCTGGGAGTGTTTGATGGGGGACAGTGTAGAGGGAGCTTTACTCTGTATCTAACCCCGTGCTGTCCCTGTCCCTGGGAGTGTTTGATGAGGGACAGTGTAGAGGGAGCTTTACTCTGTAACTAACCCCGTGCTGTCCCTGTCCCTGGGAGTGTTTGATGGGGGACAGTGTAGAGGGAGCTTTACTCTGTAACTAACCCCGTGCTGTCCCTGTCCCTGGGGGTGTTTGATGGGGGGGACAGTGTAGAGGGAGCTTTACTCTGTAATTAACCCCGTGCTGTCCCTGTCCCTGGGGGTGTTTGATGGCGGGGACAGTGTAGAGGGAGCTTTACTCTGTATCTAACCCCGTGCTGTCCCTGTCCCTGGGAGTGTTTGATGGGGGGACAGTGTAGAGGGAGCTTTACTCTGTAACTAACCCCGTGCTGTCCCTGTCCCTGGGGGTGTTTGATGGGGGGGACAGTGTAGAGGGAGCTTTACTCTGTAATTAACCCTGTGCTGTCCCTGTCCCTGGGAGTGTTTGATGAGGGACAGTGTAGAGGGAGCTTTACTCTGTATCTAACCCCATGCTGTCCCTGTCCCTGGGAGTGTTTGATGGAGGACAGTGTAGAGGGAGCTTTACTCTGTAACTAACCCCGTGCTGTCTCTGTCCCTGGGAGTGTTTGATGGGGGACAGTGTAGAGGGAGCTTTACTTTGTAACTAACCCCGTGCTGTCCCTGTCCCTGGGAGTGTTTGATGGGGGACAGTGTAGAGGGAGCTTTACTCTGTATCTAACCCCGTGCTGTCCCTGTCCCTGGGAGTGTTTGATGAGGGACAGTGTAGAGGGAGCTTTACTCTGTATCTAACCCCGTTCTGTCCCTGTCCATGGGAGTGATTGATGAGGGACAGTGTAGAGGGAGCTTTACTCTGTATCTAACCCTGTGCTGTCCCTGTCCCTGGGAGTGTTTGATGGGGGATCAGTGTAGAGGGAGCTTTACTCTGTATCTAACCCCGTGCTGTCCCTGTCCCTGGGAGTGTTTGATGGGGGGACAGTGTAGAGGGAGCTTTACTCTGTATCTAACCCTGTGCTGTCCCTGTCCCTGGGAGTGTTTGATGGGGGGACAGAGTAGAGGGAGCTTTACTCTGTATCTAACCCCGTGCTGTCCCTGTCCCTGGGAGTGTTTGATGGGGGACAGTGTAGAGGGAGCTTTACTCTGTATCTAACCCTGTGCTGTCCCTGTCCCTGGGAGTGTTTGATGGGGGATCAGTGTAGAGGGAGTTTTACTCTGTATCTAACCCCGTGCTGTCCCTATCCCTGGGAGTGTTTGATGGGGGATCAGTGTAGAGGGAGCTTTACTCTGTATCTAACCCCGTGCTGTCCCTATCCCTGGGAGTGTTTGATGGGGGATCAGTGTAGAGGGAGTTTTACTCTGTATCTAACCCCGTGCTGTCCCTGTCCCTGGGAGTGTTTGATGGGGGATCAGTGTAGAGGGAGTTTTACTCTGTATCTAACCCCGTGCTGTCCCTATCCCTGGGAGTGTTTGATGGGGGATCAGTGTAGAGGGAGTTTTACTCTGTATCTAACCCCGTGCTGTCCCTGTCCCTGGGAGTGTTTGATGGGGGATCAGTGTAGAGGGAGTTTTACTCTGTATCTAACCCCGTGCTGCCCCTGTCCCTGGGAGTGTTTGATGGGGGATCAGTGTAGAGGGAGTTTTACTCTGTATGTAACCCCGTGCTGTCCCTATCCCTGGGAGTGTTTGATGGGGGGACAGTGTAGAGGGAGCTTTACTCTGTATCTAACCCCGTGCTGTCCCTGTCCCTGGGAGTGTTTGATGGGGACAGTGTAGAGGGAGCTTTACTCTGTATCTAACCCCGTGCTGTCCCTGTCCCTGGGAGTGTTTGATGGGGGACAGTGTAGAGAGAGCTTTACTCTGTATCTAACCCCGTGCTGTCCCTGTCCCTGGGAGTGTTTGATGGGGGGACAGTGTAGAGGGAGCTTTACTCTGTATCTAACCCCGTGCTGTCCCTGTCCCTGGGAGTGTTTGATGGGGGACAGTGTAGAGAGAGCTTTACTCTGTATCTAACCCCGTGCTGTCCCTGTCCCTGGGAGTGTTTGATGGGGGGACAGTGTAGAGGGAGCTTTACTCTGTATCTAACCCCGTGCTGTCCCTGTCCCTGGGAGTGTTTGATGGGGGACAGTGTAGAGGGAGCTTTACTCTGTATCTAACCCTGTGCTGTCCCTGTCCCTGGGAGTGTTTGATGGGGGGACAGAGTAGAGGGAGCTTTACTCTGTATCTAACCCCGTGCTGTCCCTGTCCCTGGGAGTGTTTGATGGGGGACAGTGTAGAGGGAGCTTTACTCTGTATCTAACCCCGTGCTGTCCCTGTCCCTGGGAGTGTTTGATGGGGGGACAGTGTAGAGGGAGCTTTACTCTGTATCTAACCCCGTGCTGTCCCTGTCCCTGGGAGTGTTTGATGGGGGGACAGTGTAGAGGGAGCTTTACTCTGTATCTAACCCCGTGCTGTCCCTGTCCCTGGGAGTGTTTGATGGGGGACAGTGTAGAGGGAGCTTTACTCTGTATCTAACCCTGTGCTGTCCCTGTCCCTGGGAGTGTTTGATGGGGGGACAGAGTAGAGGGAGCTTTACTCTGTATCTAACCCCGTGCTGTCCCTGTCCCTGGGAGTGTTTGATGGGGGACAGTGTAGAGGGAGCTTTACTCTGTATCTAACCCTGTGCTGTCCCTGTCCCTGGGAGTGTTTGATGGGGGGACAGTGTAGAGGGAGCTTTACTCTGTATCTAACCCCGTGCTGTCCCTGTCCACAGTGTGATGGGAAGTGAGTGTGATTGATTTCCTGAATTTCATACTCTCTCCCTTCCCCCCCCCCTCCCCCCTCTCCCCCCTCTCCCCCCCCCCCCCCCCCCCCCCCCCCTCTCCCCCCCCCCCAGGAAGCTGCAGCTGATTGGCTGTGTGTCAGTGTGAATGTGACGGATGCCCATGTGCTGACGGATCTGAAATGGGCCACCCCTTACATCCTGGAGCTGGAAGCTGAAAACCAATCCGCAGCCTCCCCATCCCAGCAGATCCACTTCCGCACCCCGGAGAATCCGCACAGCCCTCTCCCAGGTAGGCCCGGGACCGGGGGACACGGCTCCACCTCCCACCCAGCGGCCAGCAGGCAGATTCAACTGAGGAACAGCCTCAGGGGAAGAGGGCCGAGCGGCCTCCGGCTCTACCTGCATATCAGCCTCGAGGAGGAGGGGCTGAGTGGCCTCCTGTCCCTGTGTAACAGGCTGGAGGAGGAGGGGCTGAATGGCCTCCTGTTCCTGTGTAACAGGCTGGAGGAGGAGGGGCTGAATGGCCTCCTGTTCCTGTGTAACAGGCTGGAGGAGGAGGGGCTGAATGGCCTCCTGTTCCTGTGTAACAGGCTGGAGCAGGAGGAGCTGAATGGCCTCCTGTTCCTGTGTAACAGGCTGGAGGAGGAGGGGCTGAGTGGCCTCCTGTTCCTGTGTAACAGGCTGGAGGAGGAGGGGCTGAGTGGCCTCCTGTTCCTGTGTAACAGGCTGGAGGAGGAGGGGCTGAATGTCCGCCTGTTCCTGTGTAACAGGCTGGAGGAGGAGGGGCTGAGTGGCCTCCTGTTCCTGTGTAACAGGCTGGAGGAGGAGGGGCTGAATGGCCGCCTGTTCCTGTGTAACAGGCTGGAGGAGGAGGGGCTGAGTGGCCTCCTGTTCCTGTGTAACAGGCTGGAGGAGGAGGGGCTGAATGGCCTCCTGTTCCTGTGTAACAGGCTGGAGGAGGAGGGGCTGAATGGCCTCCTGTTGCTGTGTAACAGGCTGGAGGAGGAGGGGCTGAATGGCCTCCTGTTGCTGTGTAACAGGCTGGAGGAGGAGGGGCTGAATGGCCTCCTGTTGCTGTGTAACAGGCTGGAGGAGGAGGGGCTGAATGGCCTCCTGTTGCTGTGTAACAGGCTGGAGGAGGAGGGGCTGAATGGCCTCCTGTTGCTGTGTAACAGGCTGGAGGAGGGGCTGAGTGGCCTCCTGTTCCTGTGTAACAGGCTGGAGGAGGAGGGGCTGAGTGGCCTCCTGTTCCTGTGTAACAGGCTGGAGGAGGAGGGGCTGAATGGCCGCCTGTTCCTGTGTAACAGGCTGGAGGAGGAGGGGCTGAGTGGCCTCCTGTTCCTGTGTAACAGGCTGGAGGAGGAGGGGCTGAATGGCCGCCTGTTCCTGTGTAACAGGCTGGAGGAGGAGGGGCTGAATGGCCTCCTGTTGCTGTGTAACAGGCTGGAGGAGGAGGGGCTGAATGGCCTCCTGTTGCTGTGTAACAGGCTGGAGGAGGAGGGGCTGAGTGGCCTCCTGTTCCTGTGTAACAGGCTGGAGGAGGAGGGGCTGAGTGGCCGCCTGTTCCTGTGTAACAGGCTGGAGGAGGAGGGGCTGAGTGGCCTCCTGTTGCTGTGTAACAGGCTGGAGGAGGAGGGGCTGAATGGCCTCCTGTTGCTGTGTAACAGGCTGGAGGAGGGGCTGAGTGGCCTCCTGTTCCTGTGTAACAGGCTGGAGGAGGAGGGGCTGAGTGGCCTCCTGTTCCTGTGTAACAGGCTGGAGGAGGAGGGGCTGAATGGCCTCCTGTTCCTGTGTAACAGGCTGGAGGAGGAGGGGCTGAATGGCCTCCTGTTCCTGTGTAACAGGCTGGAGGAGGAGGGGCTGAATGGCCTCCTGTTGCTGTGTAACAGGCTGGAGGAGGAGGGGCTGAATGGCCTCCTGTTGCTGTGTAACAGGCTGGAGGAGGAGGGGCTGAGTGGCCTCCTGTTCCTGTGTAACAGGCTGGAGGAGGAGGGGCTGTATGGCCTCCTGTCCCTGTGTACCAGGCTGTGGGAGGAGGAGGGGCTGAGTGGCCTCCTGTTGCTGTGTAACAGGCTGGAGGAGGAGGGGCTGAATGGCCTCCTGTTGCTGTGTAACAGGCTGGAGGAGGGGCTGAGTGGCCTCCTGTTCCTGTGTAACAGGCTGGAGGAGGAGGGGCTGAGTGGCCTCCTGTTCCTGTGTAACAGGCTGGAGGAGGAGGGGCTGAATGGCCTCCTGTTCCTGTGTAACAGGCTGGAGGAGGAGGGGCTGAATGGCCTCCTGTTCCTGTGTAACAGGCTGGAGGAGGAGGGGCTGAATGGCCTCCTGTTGCTGTGTAACAGGCTGGAGGAGGAGGGGCTGAATGGCCTCCTGTTGCTGTGTAACAGGCTGGAGGAGGAGGGGCTGAGTGGCCTCCTGTTCCTGTGTAACAGGCTGGAGGAGGAGGGGCTGTATGGCCTCCTGTCCCTGTGTACCAGGCTGTGGGAGGAGGATGGGCTGAGTGGCCTCGTGCTGTCCCCTGATCGCCCTAACAGGGGTTTCTGGTTTTGTAGTGAACGCAGCGATGGGGGAGGGGGCTCCCCTCGGGACGGGAGCCATCGCCGGGATCATCCTGGGGATTTTCCTGGTGCTGTTTGTGGTGGTGGATGCAGCTTGTTATTACACCAACCGCTGTGGGATCCTCCTGTGCATCGCCGTCCATGTCCTGGGCAAACAGGGGCCAGGCAGCAAGAGGCTCGACCAGGAGATGGGGGTCACCGCCATCAGGTGATGGGCTGGGGAGGGGGGACCCTCAGACCCAGGGGGTGGGAGCGAGGGAGGGAGGGGGGAGTGAGGGAGGGAAGGGGGAGTGAGGGAGGGAAGGGGGAGTGAGTGAGTGAGGGAGGGGGTGAGTGTGTGAGGGGGTTGGGGTGTGAGTGTGTGAGGTAGTGAGGGGGTTGAGGGGGGAGGGTGTGAGGGAGTGAGGGGTGAGGGGTTGAGGGTGAGGGAGTGAGTGTGTGAGGGGGTGAGGGTGTGGAGGGTGTGAGGAGGGTGAGTGAGAGGGGTGTGAGGGTGTGAGGTAGTGAGTGTGTGAGGGGTTGAGGGTGTGAGGGGGTGAGGGTGTGAGTGTGTGTGGGTGTGAGGGGGTTGAGGTTGAGGGGGTGAGTGTGTGAGTGTGCGAGGGGGTTGAGGGGGTGAGGGGTGAGGGTGTGAGTGTGCAAGGGGGTTGAGGGTGTGAGTGTGCGAGGGTGTGTGTGTGTGTGAGTGTGCGAGGGGGTTGAGGGGGTGAGGGGTTGAGGGTGTGAGTGTGCGAGGGGGTTGAGGGTGTGAGTGTGCGAGGGTGTGTGTGTGTGTGAATGTGCGAGGGGGTTGAGGGGGTGAGGGGTTGAGGGTGTGACTGTGTGAGGGGGTGAGTGTGTGAGTGTGCGAGGGAGTGAGTGTGCGAGGGGGTGAGGGGTTGAGGGTGTGAGTGTGCGAGGGGGTGAGGGGTTGAGGGTGTGAGTGTGCGAGGGGGTTGAGGGTGTGAGTGTGCGAGGGGGTTGAGGTAGTGAGGGGGTTGAGGGTGTGAGTGTGCGAGGGGGTTGAGGGTGTGAGTGTGCGAGGGGGTTGAGGGGGTTGAGGGTGAGGGGTTTGAGGTAGTGAGGGGGTGAGTGTGTGAGGGGGTGAGTGTGCGAGGGGGTGAGGGGGTGAGTGTGTGAGTGTGTGAGGGGGTTGAGGGTGTGAGTGTGCGAGGGGGTTGAGGGTGAGGGGGTTGAGGTAGTGAGGGGGTGAGTGTGTGAGTGTGCGAGGGGGTGAGGGGTTGAGGGGGTTGAGGTAGTGAGGGGGTGAGTGTGTGAGTGTGCGAGGGGGTGAGTGTGTGAGGGGGTTGAGGGTGAGGGGGTTGAGGTAGTGAGGGGTTGAGTGTGTGAGTGTGCGAGGGGGTTGAGTGTGTGAGTGTGCGAGGGGGCGAGGGGGTTGAGGTAGTGAGGGGGTTGAGTGTGTGAGTGTGCGAGGGGGTTGAGTGTGTGAGTGTGCGAGGGGGTTGAGGGTGTGAGTGTGTGAGTGTGCGAGGGGGTGAGTGTGAGTGTGCGAGGGGGTTGAGGGTGAGGGGGTTGAGGTAGTGAGGGGGTGAGTGTGTGAGTGTGCGAGGGGGTTGAGTGTGTGTGTGCGCGAGGGGGTTGAGGGGGTGTGTGCGCGAGGGGGTTGAGGTAGTGAGGGGGTGAATGTGTGAGTGTGCGAGGGGGTGAGTGTGTGAGTGTGTGAGGGGGTTGAGGGGGTTGAGGGTGAGGGGGTTGAGGTAGTGAGGGGGTGAGTGTGTGAGTGTGCGAGGGGGTGAGTGTGCGAGGGGGTTGAGGTAGTGAGGGGGTGAGTGTGCGAGGGGGTTGAGGGGGTGAGTGTGCGAGGGGGTTGAGGTAGTGAGGGGGTGAGTGTGCGAGGGGGTTGAGGTAGTGAGGGGGTGAGTGTGTGAGTGTGCGAGGGGGTTGAGGGGGTGAGTGTGCGAGGGGGTTGAGGGGGTGAGGGGGTGAGTGTGCGAGGGGGTTGAGGTAGTGAGTGTGTGAGTGTGCGAGGGGGTGAGTGTGTGAGTGTGCGAGGGGGTTGAGGGCCTCACTCTGACAGTGTACTGTCTCTCCCTCGATCCCAGGAGGGAGGACAACGGGGACCCAGTGGATCCTGAGAATCACAGCAAGAGACCGAGTGACCGACTACCCCTCACCCCCTCCCAGTAGGATCGAGTGTCCCTCCGCCCCCTCACCCTCCGCCCCCTCACCCTCCACGCCCTCACCCTCCGCCCCCTCACCCTCCGCCCCTCACCCTCCCTCACCCCCACCCTGCCTCCGCCCCCTCTCAACATCCCTCTGCCCCCCTCACCTTCCCTCCACCCTCCGTCCCCCCTCACCCCCTCCCAGTAGGATCGAGTGTCTGTTCACGCCCCCTCACCCTCCCTTTGCCCCCCCCCCCCCCCACCCTCACCCTCCTCCCTCCTGGCAGGACTACACCAACAACTTGCAACATCAACCAACACATTCTCACACCAACGCCTCCCCTAACTCCCACCTCCCCCAGGCCTGAGGGAGAGTGGGCCCCAGTCCCTCCCAGGCCCGAGGGAGGGTGGGCCCCAGTCCCTCCCAGGCCCGAGGGAGAGTGGGCCCCAGGCCCGAGGGAGAGTGGGCCCCAGTCCCTCCCAGGCCCGAGGGAGAGTGGGCCCCAGGCCCGAGGGAGAGTGGGCCCCAGTCCCTCCCAGGCCTGAGGGAGAGTGGGCCCCAGTCCCTCCCAGGCCCGAGGGAGGGTGGGCCCCAGTCCCTCCCAGGCCCGAGGGAGAGTGGGCCCCAGGCCCGAGGGAGAGTGGGCCCCAGTCCCTCCCAGGCCCGAGGGAGAGTGGGCCCCAGTCCCTCCCAGGCCTGAGGGAGAGTGGGCCCCAGTCCCTCCCAGGCCTGAGGGAGAGTGGGCCCCAGTCCCTCCCAGGCCTGAGGGAGAGTGGGCCCCAGTCCCTCCCAGACCCGAGGGAGAGTGGGCCCCAGACCTGAGGGAGAGTGGGCCCCAGTCCCTCCCAGGCCCGAGGGAGAGTGGGCCCCAGTCCCTCCCAGGCCCGAGGGAGAGTGGGCCCCAGTCCCTCCCAGGCCGGAGGGAGAGTGTATTGATTTTCCGTTCTGTCTCTGGGTGGATTTTGTTTATTGGTGAATCCGGGTCTTGTCCCGTGCAGGGCAGAGCCGGGAGCCAGCGCTGAGACACTCCACGCTGCCCCGACAATCCCCAGCCCCATCCACCTCCACCTCCCCTCCCCACCCCTCCAGGACCAGTGGGAGGGCTGAGCAACCGGCCAGAAACCATCAGAGTTGACCAATGTCCCTCCTCTGCCCATTTCCCTCCCTCAGTCACTCGGGGGGTGGGGAGGAGGGGATCAGAGTGGGGGCTTTTGGGGACACTCCTCGCCTCAAAATCTGGTCTGTGTTTGTAACCGCGGGAGACACTGGGAAACCAGGCCTTAGCGCTAGGCCTCACTGGCGGCCATTTTGTTTAGGCAACTAGACTGGATTCCTGTTTGAATCGTCTGTCTGTCTCTCGCTCGGTCTGAAACAGTCCCCCCCCCCCCCACCCCCTCTCCACTAGCTACCCCCCCCCCCAAACCCCGCAACACCTCCTGAACAGGGCCGCAACGTTGACCCGCCTTGATGGAGCGCCTAACAGCACCCACGTTCCCTCCCACGCTCACTGACCACCCCCCTGACCCTGGCAGACACATCCCTCCCTCCCCCAGGCCCAGGCCCAGGCCCAGCTCAGGAAGGCCGCTCCCTCCCTCTCCCCGTCTGTCCGTGCTGCAGGAAAGCAGCAGGCTCAGGCCGGGAGGATGGAAGGGACAACCAGACGTCGGATCGATCAGTCACAGCTTGGAGACCCGCTGTTTGCAATCGGTGAGGGGTTACCACGGGAAATGTGGATCGAATGGCCTTGCCACCGAGTTCAGGGAGACTCTGACGGGGGCGGGGGCGATGAAATGGGGGTCGTTGTACGTGCTCCCTGTTAATAAGAAGCCCCGACCCTGTCACATTCCTGACTGTTGTAAATAAATGTAATCTACTCTCAAAGACAACAGACTCTGCTCATTTCAACAGCTCACACTTAATACAGGGCCTGAGACCGTTCAGGCTGCTGTCCTCATGCTAGCCGTCTGAGGGTTGGGGGGAGGAGGGCAATGAACCTCGTCTGAGAGCCCCTCACCCTCAGGGATTCATCTCCCTCGAGTGAAAACAGAGGGAGCTTTACTCTGTATCTAACCCCGTGCTGTCCCTGTCCCTGGGAGTGTTTGATGGGGGACAGTGTAGAGGGAGCTTTACTCTGTATCTAACCCCGTGCTGTCCCTGTCCCTGGGAGTGTTTGATGGGGGGACAGTGTAGAGGGAGCTGTACTCTGTATCTAACCCCGTGCTGTCCCTGTCCCTGGGAGTGTTTGATGGGGGGACAGTGTAGAGGGAGCTTTACTCTGTATCTAACCCCGTGCTGTCCCTGCGGTGAGTGTGACGGTGTATTGTGGTTTCCTGCCCTGGTGTAGACCGTTAAACCTGAGAGTGAGGTGCAGCACAAACTGTGTATAATCTGTATTACTGAGGGGGGGGAACACAGAGATAGGGAGGGGGTGTAGGGGCTGGAGGAGGTTACAGAGATAGGGAGGGGGTGTAGGGACTGGAGGGGGGTTACAGAGATAGGGAGGGGGTGTAGGGGCTGGAGGGGGTTACAGAGATAGGGAGGGGGTGTAGGGGCTGGAGGGGGTTACAGAGATAGGGAGGGGGTGGAGGGGGTTACAGAGATAGGGAGGGGGTAGAGGGGCTGGAGGGGGTTACAGAGATAGGGAGGGGGTAGAGGGGCTGGAGGGGGTTACAGAGATAGGGAGGGGGTAGAGGGGCTGGAAGGGGTTACAGAGATAGGGAGGGGGTGTAGGGACTGGAGGAGGTTACAGAGATAGGGAGGGGGTGTAGGGACTGGAGGGGGTTACAGATAGGGAGGGGGTGTAGGGACTGGAGGGGGTTACAGAGATAGGGAGGGGGTGTAGGGGCTGGAGGGGGTTACAGAGATAGGGAGGGGGTAGAGGGGCTGGAGGGGGTTACAGAGATAGGGAGGGGGTAGAGGGGCTGGAGGGGGTTATAGAGATAGGGAGGGGGTGTAGGGGCTGGAGGGGGTTACAGAGATAGGGAGGGGGTGGAGGGGGTTACAGAGATAGGGAGGGGGTGTAGGGGCTGGAGGGGGATGGGTGTAATCCCCTGAGACAGGAAGAGCACTGTGATATTGAGGACTCTGATGAGTGTGTCCGTGTTGGTCCGGGATCACTCCGGGGATTTAGTTGTTGCCGTTCGGACCCGGAATCCCTGCCCTCGGAATCTGATGGTGCTGTTGTCGTGGCTTTGATCCGGGAGGGAATGGGGAGCGTTGAGCCGAGGATTGGTTTGGGTTATTTTGGGGGGGGTGGGGGGTAGTGTTGTAGGCGCTGACCTGGAGGGCTCCTCTGTTCGCCAGGGGTCAGTCCGGGTTCACCGGGGGTCAGTCCGGGATCTCCAGGGGTCAGTCCGGGAACGCCAGGGGTCAGTCCAGGTTCACCGGGGGTCAGTCCGGGATCTCCAGGGGTCAGTCCGGGAACGCCAGGGGTCAGTCCGGGTTCACCGGGGGTCAGTCCGGGATCTCCAGGGGTCAGTCCGGGAACGCCAGGGGTCAGTCCGGGTTCACCGGGGGTCAGTCCAGGATCTCCAGGGTCAGTCAATCTGACATCGAATTCCCCAACACCCCACACTCACCCCAACCCCCCACACTCACCCCCAACACCCCACACTCACCCCCAACACCCCACACTCACCCCCAACCCCCCACACTCACCCCCACACCCCACACTCACCCCCAACACCCCACACTCACCCCCAACCCCCCACACTGACCCCCAACCCCCCACACTCACCCCCAACACCCCACACTCACCCCCAACACCCCACACTCACCCCCAACCCCCCACACTCACCCCCAACCCCCCACACTCACCCCCAACACCCCACACTGACCCCCAACACCCCACACTCACCCCCAACCCCCCACACTCACCCCCAACCCCCACACTCACCCCCAACACCCCACACTCACCCCCAACACCCCACACTCACCCCCAACACCCCACACTCACCCCCAACCCCCCACACTCACCCCCAACACCCCACACTAACCCCCAACACCCCACACTCACCCCCAACACCCCACACTCACCCCCAACCCCCCACACTCACCCCCAACACCCCACACTCACCCCCAACACCCCACACTCACCCCCAACACCCCACACTCACCCCCAACACCCCACACTAACCCCCAACACCCCACACTAACCCCCAACACCCCACACTCACCCCCAACACCCCACACTAACCCCAACACCCCACACTAACCCCCAACACCCCACACTCACCCCCAACACCCCACACTCACCCCCAACACCCCACACTAACCCCCAACACCCCACACTAACCCCAACACCCCACACTAACCCCCAACACCCCACACTCTCCCCCAACCCCCCACACTCACCCCCAACCCCCCACACTCACCCCAACACCCCACACTCACCCCCAACACCCTACACTCACCCCCAACCCCCCACACTCACCCCCAACACCCCACACTCACCCCCAACACCCCACACTCACCCCCAACACCCCACACTCACCCCAACACCCCACACTCACCCCCAACCCCCCACACTCACCCCCAACCCCCCACACTCACCCCCAACCCCCCACACTCACCCCCAACCCCCCACACTCACCCCAACACCCCACACTCACCCCAACACCCCACACTCACCCCCAACCCCCCACACTCACCCCAACACCCCACACTCACCCCCAACACCCCACACTCACCCCCAACCCCCACACTCACCCCCAACCCCCCACACTCACCCCCAACACCCCACACTCACCCCCAACACCCCACACTCACCCCCAACACCCCACACTCACCCCCAACCCCCCACACTCACCCCCAACACCCCACACTCACCCCCAACACCCCACACTCACCCCCAACACCCCACACTCACCCCAACACCCCACACTCACCCCCAACACCCCACACTCACCCCCAACACCCCACACTCACCCCCAACACCCCACACTAACCCCAACACCCCACACTCACCCCCAACACCCCACACTAACCCCCAACACCCCACACTAACCCCAACACCCCACACTCTCCCCCAACACCCCACACTCACCCCCAACCCCCCACACTCACCCCCAACCCCCCACACTCACCCCAACACCCCACACTCACCCCCAACACCCTACACTCACCCCCAACCCCCCACACTCACCCCCAACCCCCACACTCACCCCCAACCCCCCACACTCACCCCCAACACCCCACACTAACCCCCAACACCCCACACTCACCCCAACGCCCCACACTCACCCCCAACCCCCCACACTCACCCCCAACCCCCACACTAACCCCCAACACCCCACACTCTCCCCCAACCCCCCCACACCCCCCCAACACCCCACACTCACCCCCAACACCCCACACTCACCCCCAACACCCCACACTCACCCCAACCCCACACTCACCCCAACACCCCACACTCACCCCCAACACCCCACACTAACCCCCAACACCCCACACTCTCCCCCAACCCCCCACACTAACCCCCAACACCCCACACTCACCCCCAACACCCCACACTCACCCCCAACACCCCACACTAACCCCCAACACCCCACACTCTCCCCCAACCCCCACACACTAACCCCCAACACCCCACACTCACCCCCAACACCCCACACTCACCCCCAACACCCCACACTCACCCCCAACTCCCCACACTAACCCCAACACCCCACACTCACCCCCGATACCCTCATAACAGAGAAAGCTGTGGCTCCACATGCTGTCTGGAGAATTACTCATTGCTTTTCCTCTGCCCCAGTCTGGACCCAGCCTCCAAGGACCGGATTGTCCCTGCCATCCTTCCTGAAGAACATCACGATGCTGGAAAAGCGTACCCCTCACAACCCAAAGCCAGCTGCTGCCAGGGAATTTCCTCAGGAGCACGGCTTTCTCTCGTCGCCACTGACAAAGCAGCCCAGAGGCCGGTACCCTGTCACCGAGTTCCCCCCTTCGACTGAGCCTGCTCCCAGGGTGAACAGCACTGCCCTGACATGGCTGTCATCCAGGGCTCCCTGATTGACCCGGGTTAACGGCCCCAATCAGGCAGCTGACCCGTTACAATCAACAACACTCACCTTCAAGGGGCAAATCTCATCCCAGAAACCGGTTGTTTACGGTCCGCCTGCTGGTTAGGAACCACTGGGGACAGTTTTGAAGATGTTTGAAGGTTTTATTTTGAAGGCGTTAGAGAAGCAGAAAGCCTGAACTGATTGGTTGTTACAGCAACATATTCACAACATAGCGTTTCGCGGAGACCCCGTGTCAGATACCGGGGGCCATCTTGTTTCCCTCAGTGAAGGAAGGCATTAGCGACAGGACTGGACGGTTTACCAAGATTAAACTAAGTTCGGTCGGATGGGATTCAGAGCTAGCCAGTTGGATATGACATTGGCTTAACAGCAGAAGACAGAGGGTGGTGGTGGAGGGTTGTTTTTCAGACTGGAGGCCTGTGACCAGTGAAGTGCCACAAGGATCGGTGCTGGGCCCTCTACTTTTTGTCATTTATATAAATGATTTGGATGTGAGCGTAATGGGTACAGTTAGTAAGTTTGCAGATGACACCAAAATTGGAGGTGTAGTGGACAGTGAAGAGGGTTACCTCAGATTACACCAGGATCTGGACTAGATGGGCCAATGGGCTGAGAAGTGGCAGATGGAGTTTAATTCAGATAAATGTGAGGGGCTGCATTTTGGGAAAGCAAATCTTAGCAGGACTTATCCACTTAATGGTAAGGTCCTAGGGAGTGTTGCTGAACAAAGAGACCTTGGAGTGCAGGTTCATAGCTCCTTGAAAGTGGAGTCGCAGGTAGATAGGATAGTGAAGGCGGCGTTTGGTATGCTTTCCTTTATTGGTCAGAGTATTGAGTACAAGAGTTGGGAGGGTCATGTTGCGGCTGTACAGGACATTGGTTAGGCCACTGTTGGAATATTGGGTGCAATTCTGGTCTCCTTCCTATCGGAAAGATGTTGTGAAACTTGAAAGGGTTCAGAAAAGATTGACAAGGATGTTGCCAGGGTTGGAGGATCTGAGCTACAGGGAGAGGCTGAACAGGCTGGGGCTGTTTTCCCTGGAGCGTCGGAGGCTGAGGGGTGACCTGATAGAGGTTTATAAAATCATGAGGGACATGGATAGGGTAAATAGACAAGGTCTTTTCCCTGGGGTGGGGGAGTCCAGAACTAGAGGGGCATAGGTTTAGGGTGAGAGGGGAAAGATATAAAAGGGACCTAAGGGGCAACGTTTTCCCCCAGAGGGTGGTACGTGTATGGGATGAGCTGCCAGAGGAAGTGGTGGGGGCTGGTACAATGACAGCATTTAAGAGGCATCTGGATGGGGACATGGATAGGAAGGGTTTGGGGGGATATGGGCCGGGTGCTGGCAGGTGGGACTGGATTGGGTTGGGATATCTGGGTCAGCATGGACGGGTTGGGCTGAAGGGTCTGTTTCTGTGCTGTACATCTCTATGACTCTGTGACTGAATCGCCTCCTTCAGGCCTGGCTTACACACACACACACCAAATTCCAGTTTTCCCCAAATCTGGGAGAGAGAGAGACACAGAGAGAGAGAGACAGAGACAGAGACAGCGAGAGAGAGGGAGAGAGAGAGAGAGAGAGAGACAGAGACAGAGAGAGGGAGAGAGAGAGAGAGAGAGACAGCGAGAGAGAGAGAGACAGAGAGAGGGAGAGAGAGAGAGAGACAGCGAGAGAGAGAGAGAGAGAGGGACAGAGAGAGGGACAGAGAGAGGGAGAGAGAGAGAGAGAGAGAGAGAGGGGGAGAGAGAGAGAGACAGAGAGAGGGAGGGAGAGAGAGAGACAGCGAGAGAGAGAGAGAGAGAGAGGGACAGAGAGAGGGACAGAGAGAGGGAGAGAGAGAGAGAGAGAGCGAGAGAGAGAGAGAGAGACAGAGAGGGAGGGAGGAGAGGACTATTCACGCATCCTCCCACATTGTCCGTCTAGAATTCTGTGTCCGTGCCTATCCGAGATTCCCCGCTGCGGGATCCCCCACAGGTTCAGCCAGAAAATTCCTGCTCAATCCCAGCGGAAGGCAGCTTTCAAACATTCCACACTCCATCAGCAACATCTTCAAACCCAGCACCGGCTCCGGGAACCATGGAGACACTGAGAAAACAGGAGGGAACAAATTCCCCAAATCAGGCGGGAATACGGGGGGGGGGGGCATTCACGGGGGAGGGGGGACAGTGTAGAGGGAGCTTTACTCTGTATCTAACCCTGTGCTGTCCCTGTCCCTGGGAGTGTTTGATGGGGAGACAGTGTAGATGGAGCTTTACCCTGTATCTAACCCCGTGCTGTCCCTGTCCCTGGGAGTGTTTGATGGGGGGACAGTGTAGAGAGAGCTTTACTCTGTATCTAACCCCGTGCTGTCCCTGTACCTGGGAGTGTTTGATGGGGAGACAGTGTAGAGAGAGCTTTACTCCGTCTCTAACCCCGTGCTGTCCCTGGGAGTGTTTGATGGGGGACAGTGTAGAGGGAGCTTTACTCTGTATCTAACCCTGTGCTGTCCCTGTCCCTGGGAGTGTTTGATAGGGTGACAGTGTAGAGGGAGCTTTACTCTGTATCTAACCCCGTGCTGTCCCTGTCCCTGGGAGTGTTTGATGGGGGGACAGTGTAGAGGGAGCTTTACTCTGTATCTAACCCCGTGCTGTCCCTGTCCGTGGGAGTGTTTGATGAGGGACAGTGTAGAGGGAGCTTTACTCTGTATCTAACCCCGTGCTGTCCCTGTCCCTGGGAGTGTTTGATGGGGGGACAGTGTAGAGGGAGTTTTACTCTGTATCTAACCCCGTGCTGTCCCTGTCCCTGGGAGTGTTTGATGGGGGGACAGTCCTGAGGGGGAGGTGTTACTCAGGACTCGGGGAGAATACTCACGCGACCCTTGCGTTTGAAGACAAGGCAGACTATGATGACGAACAGGAGAACAGAGAGGACGATCACAACGAGTATCTGGATTGGTATTCCACGCTGTGCCTCAGTCCCGGAGTCGTCCACTGTCAGAAGGGAAACACAATGGATTCATGGTGGGTTCATAACATCCAGAGGAGAGAGTGAGGGCTGCAGATGCTGGAGATCGGAGCGGAAAATGTGTTGCTGGAAAAGCGCAGCAGGTCAGGCAGCATCCAAGGAACAGGAGAATCAACGTTTCGGGCATGAGCCCTTCTTCAGGAATGAGGAGGGTGTGACTATCCCTTATCAAATTATTCCTTTTTGATGATTATAAACCCTATCTCTGACAACCATTACCCACAACTGAAGGAAGGCTCACTGCTCTATCATTCCCAGGGTTGTCTCTACTGCCTGTCTTGAACAAGGGGGTAACATTTGCCATCCTCCAGTCTGCTGGTACTATTCCTGTAGACAATGATGACATGATGATCAAAGCCAAAGGCTCGGCAATCCTCTCCCAGGCTTCCCAGAGAATCCGAGGATAAATCCCATCCGGCCCAGGGGACTGATCTATTTTCACACTCTGTAGGATTGCTACCAGCTCCTCCTTGTGAACCGCAATCCTGTCCGGTCTGGTGTCCTGTACCTCAGTATTCTCCACCATAACATTGTGAATAGGGATGAAAAATATTCATTCAGCGTTTCCCCCATCCCCTCAAACTCCACCCACACCTTCCTGGATTGGCGCTAACCTTCATCCTGCTTTTATTCCTAAGATACCTATAGAAAGCCTGAGGGTTTTCCTTGCTCCTACCTGCCAATGACTTCTCCTGCCCCCTCCTGGCTCTCCTTATCTCCTTATCCCCATCTTTCCGAGCTAACTTGTAACTCTCAGGCTCCCTAACTCATCCTTCACCTCTCATCCTAACATAGGCCCTCCTTCTTCCTCTTCACCAGAGATTCCACTTCCTTCGTAAACCACGGCTCCCTCATTCGGCCGCTCCCTCCCTGTCTGACAGGTACGTACCTATCAAGGACAGCACTAGCTGCTCCTTGATTAAGCTCCATATTGCGATTGTGCCCATCCCCTGGAGTTTCCTGTCCCATCTCACACACCCTAAATCTGGCCTGATCACACCATCATGGCCTTTCCCCCAGCTATAACTCTTGCCCTGTGGTATGTACCTATCCCTTTCCAGCACGAAAGTAAACATAACCGCATTGTGGTCACTATCACCAAAGTGCTCCCCTCCCTCCAAACCTAACACCCGGCCGGGCTCATTACCCAGTACCAAACCCAGAGTGGCCTCGCCCCTTGTTGGCCGGTCTGTGTACTGCGTCAGGGACCCCTCCGGCACACACACACACACATACACACCCACACACCCACACACACACACGCACCCACACACACATTCACACACACACACATACACACACACCTCACACACACACCCACACACACACACGCCCACACACACGCCCACACACACACCCACACACACACCCACACACCCACACCCACACACCCACCCACACACCTCACACACACACACACACATTCACACACACACACATACACACACACCACACACACACACACACACACACACACACACACACCCACACACACACAGATATACGTTTGTGGGGTGAACATGAACTTGCAGAGTTATATTGTATTTTGCTCAAAAACTGCATGAATCCATGAAAGATTCTCTAAATCCCTTTTTTAGATGAGAATCGGTCTGCCCACTGGGGCACAGACAGCCTCACACAGGGCAGCTCACACCTTCAATACATGATCTGGGCCGAAACAACACCAATTGTTAAAGTTCACTTGGGAATGTAACTTTTAAAATAAAGGCTTTATAGATTATTTATTAAAGAACTGAAACTGACACACCCATTCAGGAAGGAGATTGCAGGTTAGGAGGGCGGTGCTGAGTTGAGGGAACCAACTGAGACAGGGTGGGGGGAGGGGAAATGAGGAAACTGGAGAAATCTGAGTTCATACCTTGTGGTTGGAGGGTTCCCAGGCGGAAGATGAGGCGCTCCTCCTCCAGCCGCCGTGTTGTTATGGTCTGGCGATGGAGGAGTCCAAGGCCCTGCATGTCCTCGGTGGAGTGGGAGGGGGAGTTAAAGTGTTGAGCCACGGGGTGATTGGGTTGGTTGGTCCGGGCGTCCCAGAGGTGTTCTCTGAAGCGTTCCGCAAGTAAGCGGCCCGTCTCCCCAATATAGAGGAGGCCACATCGGGTGCAGCGGATGCAATAGATGATGTGTGTGGAGGTACAGGTGAACTTGTGGCGGATATGGAAGGATCCCTTGGGGCCTTGGAGGGAAGTGAGGGAGGAGGTGTGGGCGCAAGTTTTACATTTCCTGCGGTTGCAGGGGAAGGTGCCGGGGTGGAGGTTGGGTTGGTGGGGGGTGTGGATCTGACAAGGGAGTCACGAAGGGAGTGGTCTTTGCGGAACGCTGATAGGGGAGGGGAGGGAAATATATCCTTGGTGGTGGGGTCCGTTTGGAGGTGGCGGAAATGACGGCGGATGATACGTTGTATACGGAGGTTGGTGGGGAGGTAGGTGAGAACCAGTGGGGTTCTGACCAGTGGTCCTCACCTACCACTGACAGAACCCCACTGTTTCACATCTCCCCCCTCACTAACCTCCAAGGCCCCAAGGGATCCTTCCATATCCGCCACAAATTCACAGCTTTACTCTGTATCTAACCCCGTGCTGTCCCTGTCCCTGGGAGTGTTTGATGGGGGGACAGTGTAGAGGGAGCTTTACTCTGTATCTAACCCCGTGCTGTCCCTGTCCCTGGGAGTGTTTGATGGGGGGACAGTGTAGAGGGAGCTTTACTCTGTATCTAACCCCGTGCTGTCCCTGAGCGTCGGTGGGGGAGGGGGAGGGGATGGTACACACTGCTGTTACTGAGGGGGGTGGGGGGAGTTGGGGATGGTACACACTGCTGTTACTGAGGGGGGTGGGGGGGAGGGAGGGGATGGTACACACTGCTGTTACTGAGTGGGGGTGGGGGGGAGGGAGGGGATGGTACACACTGCTGTTACTGAGGGGGGGTGAGGGAGGGGATGGTACACACTGCTGTTACTGAGGGGGTGTGGGGGGGGGGAGGGGATGGTACACACTGCTGTTACTGAGAGGGTGGGGGGGGTGGGGATGGTACACACTGCTGTTACTGAGGGGGGTGGGGGGAGGGAGGGGATGGTACACACTGCTGTTACTGAGAGGGTGGGGGGGTGGGGATGGTACACACTGCTGTTACTGAGGGGGGTGAGGGAGGGAGGGGATGGTACACACTGCTGTTACTGAGGGGGTGGGGGGGGTGGGGATGGTACACACTGCTGTTACTGAGGGGGTGGGGGGGAGGGGGGGATGGTACACACTGCTGTTACTGAGGGGGGGGGGGGGGTGGGGATGGTACACACTGCTGTTACTGAGGGAGGGGATGGTACACACTGCTGTTACTGGGGCGGGGGTGGGGGGGAGGGAGGAGATGGTACACACTGCTGTTACTGAGGGGGGGTGGGGGAGGGCGGGGATGGTACACACTGCTGTTACTGAGGGGGGTGGGGGGAGAGAGGAGGTGGTACACACTGCTGTTACTGAGGGGGGGTGGGGGGGAGGGAGGGGATGGTACACACTGATGTTACTGAGGGGGGGTGGGGGGAGGGAGGGGATGGTACACACTGCTGTTACTGAGGGGGGGTGGGGGGGAGGGAGGGGATGGTACACACTGCTGTTACTGAGGGGGGAGGGGGGAGAGAGGGGATGGTACACACTGCTGTTACTGAGGGGGGGGGAGGGAGGGGATGGTACACACTGCTGTTACTGAGGGGGGGTGGGGGGGAGGGAGGGGATGGTACACACTGCTGTTACTGAGGGTCAGCATGGGGATATAGGGGCTGGAGGGGGTTACAGAGATAGGGAGGGGGTGTAGGGGCTGGAGGGAGTTACAGAGATAGGGAGGGGGTGTAGGGGCTACAGAGATAGGGAGGGGGTGTCGGGGCTGGAGGGGGTTACAGAGATAGGGAGGGGGTGTAGGGGCTGGAGGGAGTTACAGAGATAGGGAGGGGGTGTAGTGGGCTACAGAGATAGGGAGGGGGTGTAGGGGCTGGAGGGGCTTACAGAGATAGGGAGGGGGTGTAGGGGCTGGAGGGAGTTACAGAGATAGGGAGGGGGTGTAGTGGGCTACAGAGATAGGGAGGGGGTGTGGGGACTGGAGGGGATTACAGAGATAGGGAGGGGGTGTAGGGGCTGGAGGGGGTTACAGAGATAGTGAGGGGGTGTAGGGGCTGGAGGGGGTTACAGAGATAGGGAGGGGGTGTAGGGGCTGGAGGGGGTTACAGAGATAGGGAGGGGGTGTAGGGGCTGGAGGGGGTTACAGAGATAGGGAGGGGGTGTAGGGGCTGGAGGGGGTTACAGAGATAGAGAGGGGGTGTATGGGCTGGAGGCGGTTACAGAGATAGGGAGGGGGTGTAGGGGCTGGAGGGGGTTACAGAGATAGGGAGGGGGTGTAGGGGCTGGAGGCGGTTACAGAGATAGGGAGGGGGTGTAGGGACTGGAGGGGGTTACAGAGATAGGGAGGGGGTGTAGGGACTGGAGGGGGTTACAGAGATAGGGAGGGGGTGTAGGGGCTGGAGGCGGTTACAGAGATAGGGAGGGGGTGTAGGGGCTGGAGGCGGTTACAGAGATAGGGAGGGGGTGTAGGGACTGGAGGGGGTTACAGAGATAGGGAGGGGGTGTAGGGGCTGGAGGCGGTTACAGAGATAGGGAGGGGGTGTAGGGGCTGGAGGCGGTTACAGAGATAGGGAGGGGGTGTAGGGGCTGGAGGGGGTTACAGAGATAGGGAGGGGGTGTAGGGGCTGGAGGCGGTTACAGAGATAGGGAGGGGGTGTAGGGACTGGAGGGGGTTACAGAGATAGGGAGGGGGTGTAGGGACTGGAGGGGGTTACAGAGATAGGGAGGGGGTGTAGGGGCTGGCGGCGGTTACAGAGATAGGGAGGGGGTGTAGGGGCTGGAGGCGGTTACAGAGATAGGGAGGGGGTGTAGGGACTGGAGGGGGTTACAGAGATAGGGAGGGGGTGTAGGGCTGGAGGGGGTTACAGAGATAGGGAGGGAGTGGAGGGGGTTACAGAGATAGGGAGGGAGTGGAGGGGGTTACAGAGATAGGGAGGGTGTTGAAAGCCAAGAATGGGAGTTTTACAATCGCGGTGTTGCTGGACTGGGGAACGATGCAGGAGAGGGAGTGAGAGGAGGGTGATTGGGGAAAGGGACTCGCTGTGAGTTCAGAGACCGGGGGACAGTGAGGTTTTGGATAAGGAGCTCTCATGCAGTGACACAGACCGGGGAGTTTACATTGGGAAAAGGTCAACCTGGGAATGTCACTCACAGAGCACCTCGATCCTGAAGCTCTTTGAGGTTTGTCTTCCAATAATGTTTTCCGCTTTGCAGTAATAATCTCCAGAATCCGTTGGGGTGATGGAGCGAATGGTCAGGATGTTCCCTGTCCCCTTGTTAGCTGCTGTGTTCACACTGTCCTTATACCAGGTGTAGCGAGCTCCGGGATTACTCCTGGAGTTACAGGTCAGGGTAACCCGGTCTCCCTCCTTCACCTCTCCCTGTGGCTCATTGCGAACAATGGTAACATCTCCAGGACCATCTATAAGAGGAATTACAGCTCGAATCAGGTCAGGGAGAGGGATAAAGCTGTGGAACATTCTCCCAAATCCCCAAATAAATGCTGCCCCTGAGCACTGACATCATTTTAGAGAGAGAGAGACCACCAGAATTCCTCATATCCTGAAAGAGGCCATTCATCCCCTCTTTTCCATGCTGGAATTTCTCATTCCCAAGTGCACCCTCCTCTGTAATGCCTGACTATCCAACTGTACTGTGGAGCCCAGGGATCTAAACACAGTGCTCCGAGTGTGGTCTGGGGGCTATTTTCTGGTTATCCCACACCCTCTTTACTTACACTGTACATTAATGTGTTTGGGTGCAGAATCCCGGGAGCTGACAGAATTCCCTGCTGTACAGATGTAGCTACAAGATGCATCATTCCTGGTGGGTTGAATCCTAATCGTGTCGGTATTTTCTCGCAGATCTTTCCGTTGTCCGCTGCACATTTTCCCCCAGCTGTAGGTATGAACCGGGGGGTTGGCTTCACCTCGACACGTTAACGTGATCTCGGTCCCCTCCATCACTGTATCCTCAGAAATAATCTCCACGTTTCTCGGTCCGTCTGTGGGGAGAGAGAGAGACGTGATTCCGAGATTTCAGAATCCCTCACATATCCAGGTCCACAGGAGACAGGGGGTCTCCGAGGGGTGGGGTGGGGGAACATCAGAAAGATTGCTGATCAGAAATGAAACCAGGAAATGTGACAAAAAAAGAGGCAACAACACAATATCTGAATTTACGTAGCGCCGGCTGAAGAAGGTGGTGCATTGAAAAGGGGTGAAACAGTAATGTGACTGCAAGTGGCTTCAACAACATCAGGAGAAGAGGTCGGCTTTCCTCAATGTCTGAGAGGAAAGAGGGAGATGGAGGGGTGAAGCGAGGGAATATCTGAGCTCAGGGTCATAGGCGGCTGACAGCAGAGCCGGTGGTGGGATTCAGGTGCTATTCTAGAGGCAGGGACTTGAGGAGGTTACAGAGATAGGGAGGGGTTGTAGGGGCTGGAGGGGGTTACAGAGATAGGGAGGGGGTGTAGGGGCTGGAGGGGGTTACAGAGATAGGGAGGGGGTGTAGGGGCTGGAGGGGGTTACAGAGATAGGGAGGGGGTGTAGGGGCTGGAGGGGGTTACAGAGATAGGGAGGGGGTGTAGGGGCTGGAGGGGGTTACAGAGATAGGGAGGGGGTGTAGGGGCTGGAGGGGGTTACAGAGATAGGGAGGGGGTGTAGGGACTGGAGGGGGTTACAGAGATAGGGAGGGGGTGTATACCCCTCTAACAGGTCGCTCCCTCAGCCCCCCTCCCCTCGATAGAAACCAGCCTCAGTCTGTTCACAATCTCCCGACAGTTTTAACCCCTTGGGTTCTGGGATCACTGATGCAATACAGAGGCTGGAACTGTGCACGGTGCTCCGAGTGTGGGTCTGACTGAGGGATACAGAGACTGGAACTGTGCACGGTGCTCCGAGTGTGGGTCTGACTGAGGGATACGGAGACTGGAACTGTGCACGGTGCTCCGAGTGTGGGTCTGACTGAGGGATACGGAGACTGGAACTGTGCACGGTGCTCCGAGTGTGGGTCTGACTGAGGGATACGGAGACTGGAACTGTGCACGGTGCTCCGAGTGTGGGTCTGACTGAGGGATACGGAGACTGGAACTGTGCACGGTGCTCCGAGTGTGGGTCTGACTGAGGGATACGGAGACTGGAACTGTGCACGGTGCTCCGAGTGTGGGTCTGACTGAGGGACACAGAGGCTGGATCTGTGCACAGTGCTCCGAGTGTGGGTCTGACTGAGGGATACGGAGACTGGAACTATGCACGGTGCTCCGAGTGTGGGTCTGACTGAGGGATACGGAGACTGGAACTGTGCACGGTGCTCCGAGTGTGGGTCTGACTGAGGGATACGGAGACTGGAACTGTGCACGGTGCTCCGAGTGTGGGTCTGACTGAGGGATACGGAGACTGGAACTGTGCACGGTGCTTCGAGTGTGGGTCTGACTGAGGGATACAGAGACTGGAACTGTGCACGGTGCTCCGAGTGTGGGTCTGACTGAGGGATACGGAGACTGGAACTGTGCACGGTGCTCCGAGTGTGGGTCTGACAGAGGGATACAGAGACTGGAACTGTGCACGGTGCTCCGAGTGTGGGTCTGACTGAGGGATACGGAGACTGGAACTGTGCACGGTGCTCCGAGTGTGGGTCTGACTGAGGGATACAGAGACTGGAACTGTGCACGGTGCTCCGAGTGTGGGTCTGACTGAGGGATACAGAGACTGGAACTGTGCACGGTGCTCCGAGTGTGGGTCTGACTGAGGGATACAGAGACTGGAACTGTGCACGGTGCTCCGAGTGTGGGTCTAACTGAGGGATACGGAGACTGGAACTGTGCACGGTGCTCCGAGTGTGGGTCTGACTGAGGGATACTGAGACTGGAACTGTGCACGGTGCTCCGAGTGTGGGTCTAACTGAGGGATACGGAGACTGGAACTGTGCACGGTGCTCCGAGTGTGGGTCTAACTGAGGGATACGGAGACTGGAACTGTGCACGGTGCTCCGAGTGTGGGTCTGACTGAGGGATACGGAGACTGGAACTGTGCACGGTGCTCCGAGTGTGGGTCTGACTGAGGGATACGGAGACTGGAACTGTGCACGGTGCTCCGAGTGTGGGTCTAACTGAGGGATACGGAGACTGGAACTGTGCACGGTGCTCCGAGTGTGGGTCTGACTGAGGGACACGGAGACTGGAACTGTGCACGGTGCTCCGAGTGTGGGTCTGACTGAGGGATACGGAGACTGGAACTGTGCACGGTGCTCCGAGTGTGGGTCTGACTGAGGGATACGGAGACTGGAACTGTGCACGGTGCTCCGAGTGTGGGTCTGACTGAGGGACACAGAGGCTGGATCTGTGCACAGTGCTCCGAGTGTGGGTCTGACTGAGGGATACGGAGACTGGAACTGTGCACGGTGCTCCGAGTGTGGGTCTGACTGAGGGATACGGAGACTGGAACTGTGCACGGTGCTCCGAGTGTGGGTCTGACTGAGGGATACGGAGACTGGAACTGTGCACGGTGCTCCGAGTGTGGGTCTGACTGAGGGATACGGAGACTGGAACTGTGCACGGTGCTTCGAGTGTGGGTCTGACTGAGGGATACGGAGACTGGAACTGTGCACGGTGCTCCGAGTGTGGGTCTGACTGAGGGATACGGAGACTGGAACTGTGCACGGTGCTCCGAGTGTGGGTCTGACAGAGGGATACAGAGACTGGAACTGTGCACGGTGCTCCGAGTGTGGGTCTGACTGAGGGATACGGAGACTGGAACTGTGCACGGTGCTCCGAGTGTGGGTCTGACTGAGGGATACAGAGACTGGAACTGTGCACGGTGCTCCGAGTGTGGGTCTGACTGAGGGATACAGAGACTGGAACTGTGCACGGTGCTCCGAGTGTGGGTCTGACTGAGGGATACAGAGACTGGAACTGTGCACGGTGCTCCGAGTGTGGGTCTCACTGAGGGATACGGAGACTGGAACTGTGCACGGTGCTCCGAGTGTGGGTCTGACTGAGGGATACTGAGACTGGAACTGTGCACGGTGCTCCGAGTGTGGGTCTAACTGAGGGATACGGAGACTGGAACTGTGCACGGTGCTCCGAGTGTGGGTCTAACTGAGGGATACGGAGACTGGAACTGTGCACGGTGCTCCGAGTGTGGGTCTGACTGAGGGATACGGAGACTGGAACTGTGCACGGTGCTCCGAGTGTGGGTCTGACTGAGGGATACGGAGACTGGAACTGTGCACGGTGCTCCGAGTGTGGGTCTGACTGAGGGATACAGAGACTGGAACTGTGCACGGTGCTCCGAGTGTGGGTCTGACTGAGGGATACGGAGACTGGAACTGTGCACGGTGCTCCGAGTGTGGGTCTGACTGAGGGATACGGAGACTGGAACTGTGCACGGTGCTCCGAGTGTGGGTCTAACTGAGGGATACGGAGACTGGAACTGTGAACGGTGCTCCGAGTGTGGGTCGAACTGAGGGATACAGAGACTGGAACTGTGCACGGTGCTCCGAGTGTGGGTCTCACTGAGGGATACGGAGACTGGAACTGTGCATAGTGCTCCGAGTGTGGGTCTAACTGAGGGATACGGAGACTGGAACTGTGCACGGTGCTCCGAGTGTGGGTCTAACTGAGGGATACGGAGACTGGAACTGTGCACGGTGCTCCGAGTGTGGGTCTAACTGAGGGATACAGAGACTGGAACTGTGCACGGTGCTCCGAGTGTGGGTCTGACTGAGGGATACGGAGACTGGAACTGTGCACGGTGCTCCGAGTGTGGGTCTGACTGAGGGATACGGAGACTGGAACTGTGCACGGTGCTCCGAGTGTGGGTCTGACTGAGGGATACGGAGACTGGAACTGTGCACGGTGCTCCGAGTGTGGGTCTGACTGAGGGATACGGAGACTGGAACTGTGCACGGTGCTCCGAGTGTGGGTCTGACTGAGGGATACGGAGACTGGAACTGTGCACGGTGCTCCGAGTGTGGGTCTGACTGAGGGATACGGAGACTGGAACTGTGCACGGTGCTCCGAGTGTGGGTCTGACTGAGGGATACGGAGACTGGAACTGTGCACGGTGCTCCGAGTGTGGGTCTGACAGAGGGATACAGAGACTGGAACTGTGCACGGTGCTCCGAGTGTGGGTCTAACTGAGGGATACAGAGACTGGAACTGTGCACGGTGCTCCGAGTGTGGGTCTGACTGAGGGATACGGAGACTGGAACTGTGCACGGTGCTCCGAGTGTGGGTCTGACTGAGGGACACAGAGGCTGGATCTGTGCACAGTGCTCCGAGTGTGGGTCTGACTGAGGGATACGGAGACTGGAACTGTGCACGGTGCTCCGAGTGTGGGTCTGACTGAGGGATACGGAGACTGGAACTGTGCACGGTGCTCCGAGTGTGGGTCTGACTGAGGGATACGGAGACTGGAACTGTGCACGGTGCTCCGAGTGTGGGTCTGACTGAGGGATACGGAGACTGGAACTGTGCACGGTGCTTCGAGTGTGGGTCTGACTGAGGGATACGGAGACTGGAACTGTGCACGGTGCTCCGAGTGTGGGTCTGACTGAGGGATACGGAGACTGGAACTGTGCACGGTGCTCCGAGTGTGGGTCTGACAGAGGGATACAGAGACTGGAACTGTGCACGGTGCTCCGAGTGTGGGTCTGACTGAGGGATACGGAGACTGGAACTGTGCACGGTGCTCCGAGTGTGGGTCTGACTGAGGGATACAGAGACTGGAACTGTGCACGGTGCTCCGAGTGTGGGTCTGACTGAGGGATACAGAGACTGGAACTGTGCACGGTGCTCCGAGTGTGGGTCTGACTGAGGGATACAGAGACTGGAACTGTGCACGGTGCTCCGAGTGTGGGTCTAACTGAGGGATACGGAGACTGGAACTGTGCACGGTGCTCCGAGTGTGGGTCTGACTGAGGGATACTGAGACTGGAACTGTGCACGGTGCTCCAAGTGTGGGTCTAACTGAGGGATACGGAGACTGGAACTGTGCACGGTGCTCCGAGTGTGGGTCTAACTGAGGGATACGGAGACTGGAACTGTGCACGGTGCTCCGAGTGTGGGTCTGACTGAGGGATACAGAGACTGGAACTGTGCACGGTGCTCCGAGTGTGGGTCTGACTGAGGGATACGGAGACTGGAACTGTGCACGGTGCTCAGAGTGTGGGTCTAACTGAGGGATACTGAGACTGGAACTGTGCACGGTGCTCCGAGTGTGGGTCTGACTGAGGGATACGGAGACTGGAACTGTGCACGGTGCTCCGAGTGTGGGTCTGACTGAGGGATACGGAGACTGGAACTGTGCACGGTGCTCCGAGTGTGGGTCTGACTGAGGGATACGGAGACTGGAACTGTGCACGGTGCTCCGAGTGTGGGTCTGACTGAGGGATACGGAGACTGGAACTGTGCACGGTGCTCCGAGTGTGGGTCTAACTGAGGGATACGGAGACTGGAACTGTGCACGGTGCTCCGAGTGTGGGTCTGACTGAGGGATACAGAGACTGGAACTGTGCACGGTGCTCCGAGTGTGGGTCTGACTGAGGGATACGGAGACTGGAACTGTGCACGGTGCTCCGAGTGTGGGTCTGACTGAGGGATACAGAGGCTGGATCTGTGCACAGTGCTCCGAGTGTGGGTCTGACTGAGGGATACAGAGACTGGAACTGTGCACGGTGCTCCGAGTGTGGGTCTAACTGAGGGATACGGAGACTGGAACTGTGCACGGTGCTCCGAGTGTGGGTCTAACTGAGGGATACGGAGACTGGAACTGTGCACGGTGCTCCGAGTGTGGGTCTAACTGAGGGATACGGAGACTGGAACTGTGAACGGTGCTCCGAGTGTGGGTCTAACTGAGGGATACAGAGACTGGAACTGTGCACGGTGCTCCGAGTGTGGGTCTGACTGAGGGATACAGAGACTGGAACTGTGCACGGTGCTCCGAGTGTGGGTCTCACTGAGGGATACGGAGACTGGAACTGTTCATAGTGCTCCGAGTGTGGGTCTAACTGAGGGATACGGAGACTGGAACTGTGCACTGTGCTCCGAATGTGGGTCTAACTGAGGGATACGGAAACTGGAACTGTGCACGGTGCTCCGAGTGTGGGTCTAACTGAGGGATACGGAGACTGGAACTGTGCACGGTGCTCCGAGTGTGGGTCTGACTGAGGGATACAGAGACTGGAATTGTGCACGGTGCTCCGAGTGTGGGTCTGACTGAGGGATACAGAGACTGGAACTGTGCACGGTGCTCCGAGTGTGGGTCTGACTGAGGGATACAGAGACTGGAACTGTGCACGGTGCTCCGAGTGTGGGTCTGACTGAGGGATACGGAGACTGGAACTGTGCACGGTGCTCCGAGTGTGGGTCTAACTGAGGGATACGGAGACTGGAACTGTGCACGGTGCTCCGAGTGTGGGTCTAACTGAGGGATACGGAGACTGGAACTGTGAACGGTGCTCCGAGTGTGGGTCTAACTGAGGGATACAGAGACTGGAACTGTGCACGGTGCTCCGAGTGTGGGTCTGACTGAGGGATACGGAGACTGGAACTGTGCACGGTGCTCCGAGTGTGGGTCTGACTGAGGGATACGGAGACTGGAACTGTGCACGGTGCTCCGAGTGTGGGTCTAACTGAGGGATACGGAGACTGGAACTGTGCACGGTGCTCCGAGTGTGGGTCTGACTGAGGGATACAGAGACTGGAACTGTGCACGGTGCTCCGAGTGTGGGTCTGACTGAGGGATACGGAGACTGGAACTGTGCACGGTGCTCCGAGTGTGGGTCTGACTGAGGGATACAGAGGCTGGATCTGTGCACAGTGCTCCGAGTGTGGGTCTGACTGAGGGATACAGAGACTGGAACTGTGCACGGTGCTCCGAGTGTGGGTCTAACTGAGGGATACGGAGACTGGAACTGTGCACGGTGCTCCGAGTGTGGGTCTAACTGAGGGATACGGAGACTGGAACTGTGCACGGTGCTCCGAGTGTGGGTCTGACTGAGGGATACAGAGACTGGAACTGTGCACGGTGCTCCGAGTGTGGGTCTCACTGAGGGATACGGAGACTGGAACTGTTCATAGTGCTCCGAGTGTGGGTCTAACTGAGGGATACGGAGACTGGAACTGTGCACTGTGCTCCGAATGTGGGTCTAACTGAGGGATACGGAAACTGGAACTGTGCACGGTGCTCCGAGTGTGGGTCTAACTGAGGGATACGGAGACTGGAACTGTGCACGGTGCTCCGAGTGTGGGTCTGACTGAGGGATACAGAGACTGGAATTGTGCACGGTGCTCCGAGTGTGGGTCTGACTGAGGGATACAGAGACTGGAACTGTGCACGGTGCTCCGAGTGTGGGTCTGACTGAGGGATACAGAGACTGGAACTGTGCACGGTGCTCCGAGTGTGGGTCTGACTGAGGGATACGGAGACTGGAACTGTGCACGGTGCTCCGAGTGTGGGTCTAACTGAGGGATACAGAGACTGGAACTGTGCACGGTGCTCCGAGTGTGGGTCTGACTGAGGGATACAGAGACTGGAACTGAGCACGGTGCTCCGAGTGTGGGTCTGACTGAGGGATACAGAGACTGGAACTGTGCACGGTGCTCCGAGTGTGGGTCTGACTGAGGGATACAGAGACTGGAACTGTGCACGGTGCTCCGAGTGTGGGTCTGACTGAGGGATACGGAGACTGGAACTGTGCACGGTGCACCGAGTGTGGCTCTAACTGAGGGATACGGAGACTGGAACTGTGCACGGTGCTCCGAGTGTGGGTCTGACTGAGGGATACGGAGACTGGATCTGTGCACAGTGCTCCGAGTGTGGGTCTGACTGAGGGATACAGAGACTGGAACTGTGCACGGTGCTCCGAGTGTGGGTCTAACTGAGGGATACAGAGACTGGAACTGTGCACGGTGCTCCGAGTGTGGGTCTAACTAAGGGATACAGAGACTGGAACTGTGCACGGTGCTCCGAGTGTGGGTCTAACTGAGGGATACGGAGACTGGAACTGTGCACGGTGCTCCGAGTGTGGGTCTAACTGAGGGATACAGAGACTGGAACTGTGCACGGTGCTCCGAGTGTGGGACTGACTGAGGGATACGGAGACTGGAACTGTGCACGGTGCTCCGAGTGTGGGTCTGACTGAGGGATACGGAGACTGGAACTGTGCACGGTGCTCCGAGTGTGGGTCTGACTGAGGGATACGGAGACTGGAACTGTGCACGGTGCTCCGAGTGTGGGTCTGACTGAGGGATACGGAGACTGGAACTGTGCACGGTGCTCCGAGTGTGGGTCTGACTGAGGGATACGGAGACTGGAACTGTGCACGGTGCTCCGAGTGTGGGTCTGACAGAGGGATACAGAGACTGGAACTGTGCACGGTGCTCCGAGTGTGGGTCTGACTGAGGGATACAGAGACTGGAACTGTGCACGGTGCTCCGAGTGTGGGTCTGACTGAGGGATACGGAGACTGGAACTGTGCACGGTGCTCCGAGTGTGGGTCTGACTGAGGGATACAGAGACTGGAACTGTGCACGGTGCTCCGAGTGTGGGTCTGACTGAGGGATACGGAGACTGGAACTGTGCACGGTGCTCCGAGTGTGGGTCTGACTGAGGGATACAGAGGCTGGATCTGTGCACAGTGCTCCGAGTGTGGGTCTGACTGAGGGATACAGAGACTGGAACTGTGCACGGTGCTCCGAGTGTGGGTCTAACTGAGGGATACGGAGACTGGAACTGTGCACGGTGCTCCGAGTGTGGGTCTAACTGAGGGATACAGAGACTGGAACTGTGCACGGTGCTCCGAGTGTGGGTCTGACTGAGGGATACAGAGACTGGAACTGTGCACGGTGCTCCGTGTGTGGGTCTGACTGAGGGATACGGAGACTGGAACTGTGCACGGTGCTCCGAGTGTGGGTCTGACTGAGGGATACAGAGACTGGAACTGTGCACGGTGCTCCGAGTGTGGGTCTGACTGAGGGATACGGAGACTGGAACTGTGCACGGTGCTCCGAGTGTGGGTCTGACTGAGGGATACGGAGACTGGAACTGTGCACGGTGCTCCGAGTGTGGGTCTGACTGAGGGATACGGAGACTGGAACTGTGCACGGTGCTCCGAGTGTGGGTCTGACAGAGGGATACAGAGACTGGAACTGTGCACGGTGCTCCGAGTGTGGGTCTGACTGAGGGATACGGAGACTGGAACTGTGCACGGTGCTCCGAGTGTGGGTCTGACAGAGGGATACAGAGACTGGAACTGTGCACGGTGCTCCGAGTGTGGGTCTGACTGAGGGATACGGAGACTGGAACTGTGCACGGTGCTCCGAGTGTGGGTCTGACTGAGGGATACAGAGACTGGAACTGTGCACGGTGCTCCGAGTGTGGGTCTGACTGAGGGATACAGAGACTGGAACTGTGCACGGTGCTCCGAGTGTGGGTCTGACTGAGGGATACAGAGACTGGAACTGTGCACGGTGCTCCGAGTGTGGGTCTAACTGAGGGATACGGAGACTGGAACTGTGCACGGTGCTCCGAGTGTGGGTCTGACTGAGGGATACTGAGACTGGAACTGTGCACGGTGCTCCGAGTGTGGGTCTAACTGAGGGATACGGAGACTGGAACTGTGCACGGTGCTCCGAGTGTGGGTCTAACTGAGGGATACGGAGACTGGAACTGTGCACGGTGCTCCGAGTGTGGGTCTGACTGAGGGATACAGAGAATGGAACTGTGCACGGTGCTCCGAGTGTGGGTCTGACTGAGGGATACGGAGACTGGAACTGTGCACGGTGCTCAGAGTGTGGGTCTAACTGAGGGATACTGAGACTGGAACTGTGCACGGTGCTCCGAGTGTGGGTCTGACTGAGGGATACGGAGACTGGAACTGTGCACGGTGCTCCGAGTGTGGGTCTGACTGAGGGATACGGAGACTGGAACTGTGCACGGTGCTCCGAGTGTGGGTCTGACTGAGGGATACGGAGACTGGAACTGTGCACGGTGCTCCGAGTGTGGGTCTGACTGAGGGATACGGAGACTGGAACTGAGCACGGTGCTCCGAGTGTGGGTCTAACTGAGGGATACGGAGACTGGAACTGTGCACGGTGCTCCGAGTGTGGGTCTGACTGAGGGATACGGAGACTGGAACTGTGCACGGTGCTCCGAGTGTGGGTCTGACTGAGGGATACGGAGACTGGAACTGTGCACGGTGCTCCGAGTGTGGGTCTGACTGAGGGATACAGAGGCTGGATCTGTGCACAGTGCTCCGAGTGTGGGTCTGACTGAGGGATACAGAGACTGGAACTGTGCACGGTGCTCCGAGTGTGGGTCTAACTGAGGGATACGGAGACTGGAACTGTGCACGGTGCTCCGAGTGTGGGTCTAACTGAGGGATACGGAGACTGGAACTGTGCACGGTGCTCCGAGTGTGGGTCTAACTGAGGGATACGGAGACTGGAACTGTGAACGGTGCTCCGAGTGTGGGTCTAACTGAGGGATACAGAGACTGGAACTGTGCACGGTGCTCCGAGTGTGGGTCTAACTGAGGGATACAGAGACTGGAACTGTGCACGGTGCTCCGAGTGTGGGTCTCACTGAGGGATACGGAGACTGGAACTTTTCATAGTGCTCCGAGTGTGGGTCTAACTGAGGGATACGGAGACTGGAACTGTGCACTGTGCTCCGAATGTGGGTCTAACTGAGGGATACGGAAACTGGAACTGTGCACGGTGCTCCGAGTGTGGGTCTAACTGAGGGATACGGAGACTGGAACTGTGCACGGTGCTCCGAGTGTGGGTCTGACTGAGGGATACAGAGACTGGAATTGTGCACGGTGCTCCGAGTGTGGGTCTGACTGAGGGATACAGAGACTGGAACTGTGCACGGTGCTCCGAGTGTGGGTCTGACTGAGGGATACAGAGACTGGAACTGTGCACGGTGCTCCGAGTGTGGGTCTGACTGAGGGATACGGAGACTGGAACTGTGCACGGTGCTCCGAGTGTGGGTCTAACTGAGGGATACGGAGACTGGAACTGTGCACGGTGCTCCGAGTGTGGGTCTAACTGAGGGATACGGAGACTGGAACTGTGCACTGTGCTCCGAATGTGGGTCTAACTGAGGGATACGGAAACTGGAACTGTGCACGGTGCTCCGAGTGTGGGTCTAACTGAGGGATACGGAGACTGGAACTGTGCACGGTGCTCCGAGTGTGGGTCTGACTGAGGGATACAGAGACTGGAATTGTGCACGGTGCTCCGAGTGTGGGTCTGACTGAGGGATACAGAGACTGGAACTGTGCACGGTGCTCCGAGTGTGGGTCTGACTGAGGGATACAGAGACTGGAACTGTGCACGGTGCTCCGAGTGTGGGTCTGACTGAGGGATACGGAGACTGGAACTGTGCACGGTGCTCCGAGTGTGGGTCTAACTGAGGGATACGGAGACTGGAACTGTGCACGGTGCTCCGAGTGTGGGTCTAACTGAGGGATACGGAGACTGGAACTGTGAACGGTGCTCCGAGTGTGGGTCTAACTGAGGGATACAGAGACTGGAACTGTGCACGGTGCTCCGAGTGTGGGTCTGACTGAGGGATACGGAGACTGGAACTGTGCACGGTGCTCCGAGTGTGGGTCTGACTGAGGGATACAGAGACTGGAACTGTGCACGGTGCTCCGAGTGTGGGTCTGACTGAGGGATACGGAGACTGGAACTGTGCACGGTGCTCCGAGTGTGGGTCTGACTGAGGGATACGGAGACTGGAACTGTGAACGGTGCTCCGAGTGTGGGTCTAACTGAGGGATACAGAGACTGGAACTGTGCACGGTGCTCCGAGTGTGGGTCTGACTGAGGGATACGGAGACTGGAACTGTGCACGGTGCTCCGAGTGTGGGTCTGACTGAGGGATACAGAGACTGGAACTGTGCACGGTGCTCCGAGTGTGGGTCTGACTGAGGGATACGGAGACTGGAACTGTGCACGGTGCTCCGAGTGTGGGTCTGACTGAGGGATACAGAGGCTGGATCTGTGCACAGTGCTCCGAGTGTGGGTCTGACTGAGGGATACAGAGACTGGAACTGTGCACGGTGCTCCGAGTGTGGGTCTAACTGAGGGATACGGAGACTGGAACTGTGCACGGTGCTCCGAGTGTGGGTCTAACTGAGGGATACGGAGACTGGAACTGTGCACGGTGCTCCGAGTGTGGGTCTAACTGAGGGATACGGAGCCTGGAACTGTGAACGGTGCTCCGAGTGTGGGTCTAACTGAGGGATACAGAGACTGGAACTGTGCACGGTGCTCCGAGTGTGGGTCTGACTGAGGGATACAGAGACTGGAACTGTGCACGGTGCTCCGAGTGTGGGTCTCACTGAGGGATACGGAGACTGGAACTGTTCATAGTGCTCCGAGTGTGGGTCTAACTGAGGGATACGGAGACTGGAACTGTGCACTGTGCTCCGAATGTGGGTCTAACTGAGGGATACGGAAACTGGAACTGTGCACGGTGCTCCGAGTGTGGGTCTAACTGAGGGATACGGAGACTGGAACTGTGCACGGTGCTCCGAGTGTGGGTCTGACTGAGGGATACAGAGACTGGAATTGTGCACGGTGCTCCGAGTGTGGGTCTGACTGAGGGATACAGAGACTGGAACTGTGCACGGTGCTCCGAGTGTGGGTCTGACTGAGGGATACAGAGACTGGAACTGTGCACGGTGCTCCGAGTGTGGGTCTGACTGAGGGATACGGAGACTGGAACTGTGCACGGTGCTCCGAGTGTGGGTCTGACTGAGGGATACGGAGACTGGAACTGTGCACGGTGCTCCGAGTGTGGGTCTAACTGAGGGATACAGAGACTGGAACTGTGCACGGTGCTCCGAGTGTGGGTCTGACTGAGGGATACAGAGACTGGAACTGAGCACGGTGCTCCGAGTGTGGGTCTGACTGAGGGATACAGAGACTGGAACTGTGCACGGTGCTCCGAGTGTGGGTCTGACTGAGGGATACAGAGACTGGAACTGTGCACGGTGCTCCGAGTGTGGGTCTGACTGAGGGATACGGAGACTGGAACTGTGCACGGTGCTCCGAGTGTGGGTCTAACTGAGGGATACGGAGACTGGAACTGTGCACGGTGCTCCGAGTGTGGGTCTGACTGAGGGATACGGAGACTGGATCTGTGCACAGTGCTCCGAGTGTGGGTCTGACTGAGGGATACAGAGACTGGAACTGTGCACGGTGCTCCGAGTGTGGGTCTAACTGAGGGATACAGAGACTGGAACTGTGCACGGTGCTCCGAGTGTGGGTCTAACTAAGGGATACAGAGACTGGAACTGTGCACGGTGCTCCGAGTGTGGGTCTAACTGAGGGATACGGAGACTGGAACTGTGCACGGTGCTCCGAGTGTGGGTCTAACTGAGGGATACAGAGACTGGAACTGTGCACGGTGCTCCGAGTGTGGGTCTGACTGAGGGATACGGAGACTGGAACTGTGCACGGTGCTCCGAGTGTGGGTCTGACTGAGGGATACGGAGACTGGAACTGTGCACGGTGCTCCGAGTGTGGGTCTGACTGAGGGATACGGAGACTGGAACTGTGCACGGTGCTCCGAGTGTGGGTCTGACTGAGGGATACGGAGACTGGAACTGTGCACGGTGCTCCGAGTGTGGGTCTGACTGAGGGATACGGAGACTGGAACTGTGCACGGTGCTCCGAGTGTGGGTCTGACTGAGGGATACGGAGACTGGAACTGTGCACGGTGCTCCGAGTGTGGGTCTGACAGAGGGATACGGAGACTGGAACTGTGCACGGTGCTCCGAGTGTGGGTCTGACTGAGGGATACAGAGACTGGAACTGTGCACGGTGCTCCGAGTGTGGGTCTGACTGAGGGATACGGAGACTGGAACTGTGCACGGTGCTCCGAGTGTGGGTCTGACTGAGGGATACAGAGACTGGAACTGTGCACGGTGCTCCGAGTGTGGGTCTGACTGAGGGATACGGAGACTGGAACTGTGCACGGTGCTCCGAGTGTGGGTCTGACTGAGGGATACAGAGGCTGGATCTGTGCACAGTGCTCCGAGTCTGGGTCTGACTGAGGGATACAGAGACTGGAACTGTGCACGGTGCTCCGAGTGTGGGTCTGACTGAGGGATACAGAGTCTGGAACTGTGCACAGTGCTGTGTGTGTGTGGGTCTAACTGAGGGGTATACAGTCTGGGGAGCTGTGCACAGTGCTGTGTGTGTGTGGGTCTAACTGAGGGGTATACAGTCTGGGGAGCTGTGCACAGTGCTGTGTGTGTGGGTCTAACTGAGGGGTATACAGTCTGGGGAGGTGTGCACAGTGCTGTGTGTGTGGGTCTAACTGAGGGATATACAGTCTGGGGAGGTGTGCACAGTGCTGTCTGTGTGTGGGTCTAACTGAGGGGTATACAGTCTGGGGAGCTGTGCACAGTGCTGTGTGTGTGGGTCTAACTGAGGGTATACAGTCTGGGGAGCTGTGCACAGTGCTGTGTGTGTGGGTCTAACTGAGGGATATACAGTCTGGGGAGGTGTGCACAGTGCTGTGTGTGTGGGTGTAACTGAGGGGTATACAGTCTGGGGAGGTGTGCACAGTGCTGTGTGTGTGGGTCTAACTGAGGGGTATACAGTCTGGGGAGGTGTGCACAGTGCTGTGTGTGTGGGTCTAACTGAGGGATATACAGTCTGGGGAGCTGTGCACAGTGCTGTGTGTGTGTGGGTGTAACTGAGGGATATACAGTCTGGGGAGGTGTGCACAGTGCTGTGTGTGTGGGTCTAACTGAGGGGTATACAGTCTGGTGAGCTGTGCACAGTGCTGTGTGTGTGGATCTAACTGAGGGATATACAGTCTGGGGAGGTGTGCACAGTGCTGTGTGTGTGGGTCTAACTGAGGGGTATACAGTCTGGGGAGCTGTGCACAGTGCTGTGTGTGTGGATCTAACTGAGGGATATACAGTCTGGGGAGCTGTGCACAGTGCTGTGTGTGTGGGTGTAACTGAGGGATATACAGTCTGGGGAGCTGTGCACAGTGCTGTGTGTGTGGGTGTAACTGAGGGATATACAGTCTGGGGAACTGTGCACAGTGCTGTGTGTGTGTGGGTCTAACTGAGGGATATACAGTCTGGGGAGCTGTGCACAGTGCTGTGTGTGTGGGTCTAACTGAGGGATATACAGTCTGGGGAGGTGTGCACAGTGCTGTGTGTGTGGGTCTAACTGAGGGGTATACAGTCTGGGGAACTGTGCACAGTGCTGTGTGTGTGGGTCTAACTGAGGGATATACAGTCTGGGGAGGTGTGCACAGTGCTGTGTGTGTGTGGGTCTAACTGAGGGGTATACAGTCTGGGGAGCTGTGCACAGTGCTGTGTGTGTGTGGGTCTAACTGAGGGGTATACAGTCTGGGGAGCTGTGCACAGTGCTGTGTGTGTGGGTCTAACTGAGGGGTATATAGTCTGGGGAGGTGTGCACAGTGCTGTGTGTGTGTGGGTCTAACTGAGGGATATACAGTCTGGGGAGCTGTGCACAGTGCTGTGTGTGTGGGTCTAACTGAGGGATATACAGTCTGGGGAGCTGTGCACAGTGCTGTGTGTGTGGGTGTTACTGAGGGATATACAGTCTGGGGAGCTGTGCACAGTGCTGTGTGTGTGGGTCTAACTGAGGGGTATACAGTCTGGGTAGCTGTGCACAGTGCTGTGTGTGTGGGTGTAACTGAGGGGTATACAGTGTGGGGAGGTGTGCACAGTGCTGTGTGTGTGGGTCTAAGTGAGGGGTATACAGTCTGGGGAGCTGTGCACAGTGCTGTGTGTGTGGGTCTAACTGAGGGATATACAGTCTGGGGAACTGTGCACAGTGCTGTGTGTGTGGGTCTAACTGAGGGGTATACAGTCTGGGGAGGTGTGCACAGTGCTGTGTGTGTGGGTCTAACTGAGGGGTATACAGTCTGGGGAGCTGTGCACAGTGCTGTGTGTGTGTGGGTCTAACTGAGGGTTATACAGTCTGGGGAGGTGTGCACAGTGCTGTGTGTGTGTGGGTCTAACTGAGGGGTATACAGTCTGGGGAGCTGTGCACAGTGCTGTGTGTGTGGGTCTAACTGAGGGATATACAGTCTGGGGAGCTGTGCACAGTGCTGTGTGTGTGGGTCTAACTGAGGGATATACAGTCTGGGGAACTGTGCACAGTGCTGTGTGTGTGGGTCTAACTGAGGGGTATACAGTCTGGGGAGGTGTGCACAGTGCTGTGTGTGTGGGTCTAACTGAGGGATATACAGTCTGGGGAGGTGTGCACGGTGCTGTGTGTGTGGGTCTAACTGAGGGGTATACAGTCTGGGGAGCTGTGCACGGTGCTGTGTGTGTGGGTCTAACTGAGGGATATACAGTCTGGGGAGGTGTGCACAGTGCTGTGTGTGTGGGTCTAACTGAGGGGTATACAGTCTGGGGAGCTGTGCACAGTGCTGTGTGTGTGGGTCTAACTGAGGGGTATACAGTCTGGGGAGCTGTGCACAGTGCTGTGTGTGTGGGTCTAACTGAGGGGTATACAGTCTGGGGAGCTGTGCACAGTGCTGTGTGTGTGGGTGTAACTGAGGGGTATACAGTCTGGGGAGGTGTGCACAGTGCTGTGTGTGTGGGTCTAACTGATGGGTATACAGTCTTTGGAACTGTGCACAGTGCTGTGTGTGTGGGTCTAACTGAGGGGTATACAGTCTGGGGAGCTGTGCACAGTGCTGTGTGTGTGGGTCTAACTGAGGGATATACAGTCTGGGGAGGTGTGCACAGTGCTGTGAGTGTGGGTCTAACTGAGGGGTATACAGTCTGGGGAGCTGTGCACAGTGCTGTGTGTGTGGGTCTAACTGAGGGATATACAGTCTGGGGAAGTGTGCACAGTGCTGTGTGTGTGGGTCTAACTGAGGGGTATACAGTCTGGGGAGGTGTGCACAGTGCTGTGAGTGTGGGTCTAACTGAGGGGTATACAGTCTGGGGAACTGTGCACAGTGCTGTGTGTGTGGGTCTAACTGAGGGGTATACAGTCTGGGGAGCTGTGCACAGTGCTGTGTGTGTGGGTCTAACTGAGGGGTATACAGTCTGGGGAGCTGTGCACAGTGCTGTGAGTGTGGGTCTAACTGAGGGGTATACAGTCTGGGGAACTGTGCACAGTGCTGTGTGTGTGGGTCTAACTGAGGGGTATACAGTCTGGGGAGGTGTGCACAGTGCTGTGTGTGTGGGTCTAACTGAGGGGTATACAGTCTGGGGAGGTGTGCACAGTGCTGTGTGTGTGGGTCTAACTGAGGGATATACAGTCTGGGGAGCTGTGCACAGTGCTGTGTGTGTGTGGGTGTAACTGAGGGATATACAGTCTGGGGAGGTGTGCACAGTGCTGTGTGTGTGGGTCTAACTGAGGGGTATACAGTCTGGTGAGCTGTGCACAGTGCTGTGTGTGTGGATCTAACTGAGGGATATACAGTCTGGGGAGGTGTGCACAGTGCTGTGTGTGTGGGTCTAACTGAGGGGTATACAGTCTGGGGAGCTGTGCACAGTGCTGTGTGTGTGGATCTAACTGAGGGATATACAGTCTGGGGAGCTGTGCACAGTGCTGTGTGTGTGGGTGTAACTGAGGGATATACAGTCTGGGGAACTGTGCACAGTGCTGTGTGTGTGTGGGTCTAACTGAGGGATATACAGTCTGGGGAGCTGTGCACAGTGCTGTGTGTGTGGGTCTAACTGAGGGATATACAGTCTGGGGAGGTGTGCACAGTGCTGTGTGCGTGTGGGTCTAACTGAGGGGTATACAGTCTGGGGAGGTGTGCACAGTGCTGTGTGTGTGGGTCTAACTGAGGGGTATACAGTCTGGGGAACTGTGCACAGTGCTGTGTGTGTGGGTCTAACTGAGGGATATACAGTCTGGGGAGGTGTGCACAGTGCTGTGTGTGTGTGGGTCTAACTGAGGGGTATACAGTCTGGGGAGCTGTGCACAGTGCTGTGTGTGTGTGGGTCTAACTGAGGGGTATACAGTCTGGGGAGCTGTGCACAGTGCTGTGTGTGTGGGTCTAACTGAGGGGTATATAGTCTGGGGAGGTGTGCACAGTGCTGTGTGTGTGTGGGTCTAACTGAGGGATATACAGTCTGGGGAGCTGTGCACAGTGCTGTGTGTGTGGGTCTAACTGAGGGATATACAGTCTGGGGAGCTGTGCACAGTGCTGTGTGTGTGGGTGTTACTGAGGGATATACAGTCTGGGGAGCTGTGCACAGTGCTGTGTGTGTGGGTCTAACTGAGGGGTATACAGTCTGGGTAGCTGTGCACAGTGCTGTGTGTGTGGGTCTAACTGAGGGGTATACAGTGTGGGGAGGTGTGCACAGTGCTGTGTGTGTGGGTCTAAGTGAGGGGTATACAGTCTGGGGAGCTGTGCACAGTGCTGTGTGTGTGGGTCTAACTGAGGGATATACAGTCTGGGGAACTGTGCACAGTGCTGTGTGTGTGGGTCTAACTGAGGGGTATACAGTCTGGGGAGGTGTGCACAGTGCTGTGTGTGTGGGTCTAACTGAGGGTATACAGTCTGGGGAGCTGTGCACAGTGCTGTGTGTGTGTGGGTCTAACTGAGGGTTATACAGTCTGGGGAGGTGTGCACAGTGCTGTGTGTGTGTGGGTCTAACTGAGGGGTATACAGTCTGGGGAGCTGTGCACAGTGCTGTGTGTGTGGGTCTAACTGAGGGATATACAGTCTGGGGAGCTGTGCACAGTGCTGTGTGTGTGGGTCTAACTGAGGGATATACAGTCTGGGGAACTGTGCACAGTGCTGTGTGTGTGGGTCTAACTGAGGGGTATACAGTCTGGGGAGGTGTGCACAGTGCTGTGTGTGTGGGTCTAACTGAGGGATATACAGTCTGGGGAGGTGTGCACGGTGCTGTGTGTGTGGGTCTAACTGAGGGGTATACAGTCTGGGGAGCTGTGCACGGTGCTGTGTGTGTGGGTCTAACTGAGGGATATACAGTCTGGGGAGGTGTGCACAGTGCTGTGTGTGTGGGTCTAACTGAGGGGTATACAGTCTGGGGAGCTGTGCACAGTGCTGTGTGTGTGGGTCTAACTGAGGGGTATACAGTCTGGGGAGCTGTGCACAGTGCTGTGTGTGTGGGTCTAACTGAGGGGTATACAGTCTGGGGAGCTGTGCACAGTGCTGTGTGTGTGGGTGTAACTGAGGGGTATACAGTCTGGGGAGGTGTGCACAGTGCTGTGTGTGTGGGTCTAACTGATGGGTATACAGTCTTTGGAACTGTGCACAGTGCTGTGTGTGTGGGTCTAACTGAGGGGTATACAGTCTGGGGAGCTGTGCACAGTGCTGTGTGTGTGGGTCTAACTGAGGGATATACAGTCTGGGGAGGTGTGCACAGTGCTGTGAGTGTGGGTCTAACTGAGGGGTATACAGTCTGGGGAGCTGTGCACAGTGCTGTGTGTGTGGGTCTAACTGAGGGATATACAGTCTGGGGAAGTGTGCACAGTGCTGTGTGTGTGGGTCTAACTGAGGGGTATACAGTCTGGGGAGGTGTGCACAGTGCTGTGAGTGTGGGTCTAACTGAGGGGTATACAGTCTGGGGAACTGTGCACAGTGCTGTGTGTGTGGGTCTAACTGAGGGGTATACAGTCTGGGGAGCTGTGCACAGTGCTGTGTGTGTGGGTCTAACTGAGGGGTATACAGTCTGGGGAGCTGTGCACAGTGCTGTGAGTGTGGGTCTAACTGAGGGGTATACAGTCTGGGGAACTGTGCACAGTGCTGTGTGTGTGGGTCTAACTGAGGGGTATACAGTCTGGGGAGCTGTGCACAGTGCTGTGTGTGTGGGTCTAACTGAGGGGTATACAGTCTGGGGAGCTGTGCACAGTGCTGTGTGTGTGGGTCTAACTGAGGGGTATACAGTCTGGGGAGGTGTGCACAGTGCTGTGTGTGTGGGTCTAACTGAGGGGTATACAGTCTTTGGAACTGTGCACAGTGCTGTGTGTGTGGGTCTAACTGAGGGGTATACAGTCTGGGGAGCTGTGCACAGTGCTGTGTGTGTGGGTCTAACTGAGGGATATACAGTCTGGGGAGGTGTGCACAGTGCTGTGAGTGTGGGTCTCACTGAGTGGTATACAGTCTGGGGAGCTGTGCACAGTGCTGTGTGTGTGGGTCTAACTGAGGGGTATACAGTCTGGGGAGCTGTGCACAGTGCTGTGTGTGTGGGTCTAACTGAGGGGTATACAGTCTGGGGAGCTGTGCACAGTGCTGTGTGTGTGGGTCTAACTGAGGGATATACAGTCTGGGGAGGTGTGCACAGTGCTGTGTGTGTGGGTCTAACTGAGGGATATACAGTCTGGGGAACTGTGCACAGTGCTGTGTGTGTGGGTCTAACTGAGGGGTATACAGTCTGGGGAGCTGTGCACAGTGCTGTGTGTGTGGGTCTAACTGAGGGATATACAGTCTGGGGAGGTGTGCACAGTGCTGTGTGTGTGGGTCTAACTGAGGGATATACAGTCTGGGGAAGTGTGCACAGTGCTGTGTGTGTGGGTCTAACTGAGGGATATACAGTCTGGGGAGGTGTGCACAGTGCTGTGTGTGTGGGTCTAACTGAGGGATATACAGTCTGGGGAACTGTGCACAGTGCTGTGTGTGTGGGTCTAACTGAGGGGTATACAGTCTGGGGAGCTGTGCACAGTGCTGTGTGTGTGGGTCTAACTGAGGGGTATACAGTCTGGGGAGGTGTGCACGGTGCTGTGTGTGTGGGTCTAACTGAGGGGTATACAGTCTGGGGAGGTGTGCACAGTGCTGTGTGTGTGTGGGTCTAACTGAGGGGTATACAGTCTGGGGAGGTGTGCACAGTGCTGTGTGTGTGGGTCTAACTGATGGGTATACAGTCTTTGGAACTGTGCACAGTGCTGTGTGTGTGGGTCTAACTGAGGGGTATACAGTCTGGGGAGCTGTGCACAGTGCTGTGTGTGTGGGTCTAACTGAGGGGTATACAGTCTGGGGAGCTGTGCACAGTGCTGTGTGTGTGGGTCGAACTGAGGGGTATACAGTCTGGGGAGCTGTGCACAGTGCTGTGTGTGTGGGTCTAACTGAGGGGTATACAGTCTGGGGAGCTGTGCACAGTGCTGTGTGTGTGTGGGTCTAACTGAGGGGTATACAGTCTGGGGAGCTGTGCACAGTGCTGTGTGTGTGGGTCTTACTGAGGGGTATACAGTCTGGGGAGCTGTGCACAGTGCTGTGTGTGTGGTCTAACTGAGGGGTATACAGTCTGGGGAGGTGTGCACAGTGCTGTGTGTGTGGGTCTAACTGAGGGGTATACAGTCTGGGCAGCTGTGCACAGTGATGTGAGTGTGGTCTAACTGAGGGGTATACAGTCTGGGGAGGTGTGCACAGTGCTGTGTGTGTGGGTCTAACTGAGGGGTATACAGTCTGGGGAGCTGTGCACAGTGATGTGAGTGTGGTCTAACTGAGGGGTATACAGTCTGGGGAGGTGTGCACAGTGCTGTGTGTGTGGGTCTAACTGAGGGGTATACAGTCTGGGGAGCTGTGCACAGTGCTGTGTGTGTGGGTCTAACTGAGGGATATACAGTCTGGGGAGCTGTGCACAGTGCTGTGTGTGTGTGGGTCTAACTGAGGGATATACAGTCTGGGGAGCTGTGCACAGTGCTCCCAGTTTTCCACTTGTGCTCACCTCCCATTGTGTTGCCTTAGGCCTTCCCTCCATCTCCCTCTGGTTATCCCCTTCCTCCCGGGAGTAATTCCTCACTGCCATGTCAGGGGTACCTGAACGAGACTCTGTTCCCCCAATAACCCTCCCCACTGAGATCTGTGGCACTTACACTGTCCTCTCAGTTCAATCCCCTCCGACCTGCCGCTCCCAATGGTGTTTCTCGCTTCACAGAAATATTCCCCAAACTGCGAGAAGGTGATGTTTCTGATTTCCATGGTTTGACTCCAAGCGCTGGGGAGCCGAGTTCCGTCCTGATACCAGGAATACCCAGTGACGGCTGGTTGAGTATAGAGAACATCACACCGTAAGGTAACAGAGTCCCCTTCCTGCAGTCTGCCTTGGTGTCCCTCGGTCAGTGAGATACTGACATTGCGAGGTTTATCTGAAAGTGAACACACAGACAGAGTGAGCCATTCACTCTGGGTCACTCTCGAGAAGGTCACACCTCAGTCACCTCAGGAGGGGTCAGGGAGAGAGGACCCGAAACATTCAGTCAGTGTTCAGCTGTAAGGAGCAGAGACAGTGGGAGGGAGGGACAGAGTGGGGGAGGGAGGGAGAGAGAGAGAGAGAGAGAAAGAGAGGGAGAGAGAGTGAGGGAGAGATGGAGAGAGAGACAGAAACCATGAGAAAGTATGAGAGAGAGAGACAGAGACTGAGTGAGAGAGAGAGGGAGAGAGAGAAGGTGGAAAGATTTCCGGAGGGTATTCCAAAGCTCTGACCCCCCAGGCACGTGAGGCACAGCCCCAATGGTGGAACGCTGGGAATTGGGGGATACTTGAGAGTCTGGGATTGTAGAAGGTTACAGAGATAGGGAGGGGGTGTAGGGGCTGGAGGAGGTGACAGAGATAGGGAGGGGGTGTAGGGGCTGGAGGAGGTGACAGAGATAGGGAGGGGGTGTAGGGGCTGGAGGAGGTGACAGAGATAGGGAGGGGGTGTAGGGGCTGGAGGGGGTTACAGAGATAGGGAGGGGGTGTAGGGGCTGGAGGGGGTTACAGAGATAGGGAGGGGGTGTAGGGGCTGGAGGAGGTGACAGAGATAGGGAGGGGGTGTAGGGGCTGGAGGGGGTTACAGAGATAGGGAGGGGGTGTAGGGGCTGGAGGGGGGTTACAGAGATAGGGAGGGGGTGTAGGGGCTGGAGGGGGTTACAGAGATAGGGAGGGGGTGTAGGGGCTGGAGGGGGTTACAGAGATAGGGAGGGGGTGTAGGGGCTGGAGGGGGGTTACAGAGATAGGGAGGAGGTGTAGGGGCTGGAGGAGGTGACAGAGATAGGGAGGGGGTGTAGGGGCTCGAGGGGGTTACAGAGATAGGGAGGGGGTGTAGGGGCTGGAGGGGGTTACAGGGATAGGGAGGGGGTGTAGGGGGCTGGAGGGGGTTACAGAGATAGGGAGGGGGTGTAGGGGCTGGAGGGGGTTACAGAGATAGGGAGGAGGTGTAGGGGCTGGAGGGGGTTACAGGGATAGGGAGGGGGTGTAGGGGCTGGAGGGGGTTACAGAGATAGGGAGGGTGTAGGGGCTGGAGGGGTTACAGAGATAGGGAGGGTCTAGGGGCTGGAGGGGGTTACAGAGATAGGGGGGGTGTAGGGGGCTGGAGGGGGTTACAGAGATAGGGAGGGAGTGTAGGGGCTGGAGGGAGTTACAGAGATAGGGAGGGGGTAGGGGCTGGAGGGGGTTACAGAGACAGGGAGGGGGTGTAGGGGTTGGAGGGGGTTACAGAGATAGGGAGGGGGTAGGGGCTGGAGGGGGTTACAGAGATAGGGAGGGGGTAGGGGCTGGAGGGGGTTACAGAGACAGGGAGGGGGTGTAGGGGTTGGAGGAGGGCCCAGAGATAAGGAGAGACATGAAGTGTTAGGTCAGTATAATTAGATTAGATTCCCTACAGTGTGGAAAGAGGCCCTTTGGCCCAACCAGTCCACACCGACCCGCCCACAAATAACTCACCCAGATCCATTTCCCTCTGACTAATGCATCTAACACTATGGACAATTTAGCACAGCCAATTTTCCTGACCTGCACATCTTGGGGCTATAGGATGAAACCCACACAGACACGGGAAAAATCCGCAAACTCCATATAGACCGTCACCCACTTGGGTCCCTGGTGCTGTGAGGCAGCAGTGCTAACCACTGAGCCACCATGGCTGTGAGAGTTTGTTGGTGAGTGGGACTCTCACACTGAATATCCAGTCGTACGGGATCAGAATCCTTTTCACCCACGGAGTTCCTCGCTGTACAGATGAACTCACAGCCAAAACCTTGAATAAAAATGTTGACCGTACAGTGAGAGTGACCTCCAGGGCAGAGAGGCGTCACACGTTGCCAACAGACTTTCTGCCAGCGATAGGAATATGCTGCCGAATACCCATCAGACTGACAGCTGAGGGTCAGTCTCACATTATCCCACTCCAACTTCCTGTGGGAGTGAGTCTCACATTTCCCCCTCCAACTCCCAGCGGGAGTGAGTCTCACATTTCCCCCTCCAACTCCCAGCGGGAGTGAGTCTCACATTATCCCCACTCCAACTCCCTGTGGGAGTGAGTCTCACATCCCTCCCCCAACTCCCAGTGGGAGTGAGTCTCACATTATCCCCCCTCCAACTCCCAGTGGGAGTGAGTCTCACATCCCTCCCCCAACTCCCTGTGGGAGTGAGTCTCACATTTCCAACCACACCCCTCCCTCCCACCTCTCTCCCCCACCCTCTGGGTGAAGATGCTTCTCCTGAATTCCCAATGGGATTTGTTCGGGACTGTCTTCTACTGATGGCCCCTCGTTCCACTACCCCGCCCCCGCCCCCAAGTGGAACCATCTTCTCTCCATCTCCCCGAGTGAACCCCCCTTTCAGAATCGTAAATCCCTCGATCAGGTCACCCTCTCAGCTGCCTCTTCTCAAGAGAAACCTGCCTCAATCTGTTCACAATCTCCCAATGGGGATAACCTCTGGATTGGGGATCATATTCGGAATACTGAGATAGGAACGATGGAATATGCTGCTGGATAGTCGTCAGACAGAGAGCTGAGGGACGTGCACCCTCCAGCTCAAACTAAATGCGGGAATGGGATTCGGACACTACTCTGAGCATCTGGAAATAAACACCAAACACCATCAGCACTGACCCTCCGACAGTGCCCACTCCCTCAGCACTGACCCTCCACCAGTGCCCACTCCCTCAGCACTGACCCTCCGCCAGTGCCCACTCCCTCAGCACTGACCCTCCGACAGTGCACACTCCCTCAGCACTGACCCTCCGACAATGCCCACTCCCTCAGCACTGACCTTCCTACAGTGCCCACTCCCTCAGCACTGACCCTCCGCCAGTGCCCACTCCCCCAGCACTGACCCTCCGACAGTGCCCACTCCCTCAGCACTGACCCTCCGACAGTGCCCACTCCCTCGGCACTGACCCTCCGACAGTGCCCACTCCCTCAGCAGTGACCCTCCGACAGTGACCACTCCCTCAGCACTGACCCTCTGACAGTGCTCTGTGTGTGGCATAACTGAGGGATACCATCCCCTCCCGACCCCACCCCCCTCAGTAACAGCAGTGTGTACCATCCCCTCGCTCCCCCCACCCCCCCCAGTAACAGCAGTGTGGGGGGGTCACTCACCCTGGGTTATGGGCTGGGTAGGGGTGAGTGCGGGATGTTCCTCTGCCATGTCTGTCATCCGTGTAGTTGGTGTTGGGGATTGCGTTCCTGGATATGGAGAGAGAGAGAGAGAGTTAATCACATCGCCACCATCACGCCCCCCCCCGGATACTCAATGGGGTTCCCATCCCTGTCTCCCCCCTCCCCACCCCCACCCCCCAACATCCTGGGGGTTACCACTGACCAGAAACCCACCAGGACCCACCACCTCAACCCAGCGGCTCCAAGAGCAGGTCAGAGGCTGGGAATCCTGCAGCGAGTGACTCCCCTCCTGACTCCCCCCAAAGCCTGTCCCCCCCATCGACAAGGCCCAAGGCAGGAGGGGGGAGGGAATACTCCCCACTTGCCCCTGGGTGGGGGCAGCTCCAACAACACTCGAGAAGCTCCACACCATCCAGGGACAAAGCAGCCCCCGGACCCACACCCACAAACATCCCCTCCCTCCCCCCACCACCCCCACCTTAGTAACAGCAGTGTGTACCATCCCCTCGCTCCCTCCCCCCACCCCCCCTCAGTAACAGCAGTGTGTACCCTCCCACCCCCCCTCAGTAACAGCAGTGTGTACCATCCCCTCCCTCCCCCCACCCCCCTCAGTAACAGCAGTGTGTACCATCCCCTCCCTCCCCCCAACCACCCTCAGTAACAGCAGTGTGTACCATCCCCTCCCTCCCCCACACCCCCTCAGTAACAGCAGTGTGTACCATCCCCTCCCTCCCCCCCCACTCCCTCAGTAACAGCAGTGTGTACCATCCCCTCCCTCCCCCCCCCCCTCAGTAACAGCAGTGTGTACCATCCCCTCCCTCCCCGCCACCCCCCTCAGTAACAGCAGTGTATACCATCCCCTACCTCCCCCCTCCCCCCTCAGTAAGAGCAGTGTGTACCATCCCCTCCCTCCCCCCACCCCCCTCAGTAACAGCAGTGTGTACCATCCCCTCCCTCCCCCCACCCCCCACAGTAACAGCAATGTGTACCATCCCCTCCCTCCCCCCACCCCCCTCAGTAACAGCAGTGTGTACCATCCCCTCCGTCCCCCCACCCCCCTCAGTAACAGCAGTGTGTACCATCCCCTCCCTCCCCCCCACCCCCCCCAGTAACAGCAGTGTGTACCGTCCCCTCCCTCCCCCCACCCCCCTCAGTAACAGCAGTGTGTACCATTCCCTCCCTCCCCCTACTCCCCCTCAGTAACAGCAGTGTGTACCATTCCCTCCCTCCCCCTACTCCCCTCAGTAACATCAGTGTGTACCATCCCCTCCCTCCCCCCACCCCCCTCAGTAACAGCAGTGTGTACCATCCCCTCCCTCCCCCCAACCCCCCCTCAGTAACAGCAGTGTATACCATCCCCTCCCTCCCCCCACCCTCCTCAGTAACAGCAGTGTGTACCATCCCCTCGCTCCCCCCACCCCCCCTCAGTAACAGCAGTGTGTACCATCCCCTCCATCCCCCCCCACCCCCCCTCAGTAACAGCAGTGTGCACCATCCCCTCCCCCCCACCCCCCCTCAGTAACAGCAGTGTGTACCATCCCCTCCCCCCCACCCCCCCTCAATAACAGCAGTGTGTACCATCCCCCCCTGATGGGGGAAGGGAGACCCCCTGGATACAAGGGGCTGAGGGGGTCAACAGGTAACACTCAAATGAAATCTAACCATGGCCGAATCCGCACATCGACTCATAGAGTCTGACAGAAGGGAAACAGACCATTCTGCCCAACCTGTCCCTGCTATCCCAGTATCCCAGTCTCACCCTGTCCCGTTTACCAGAATCTGGCCCATGTCCCGGTAAATCCTTCCTAGTCAGGTCCCCATCCAGATGCCCATCCCAGATCCACATAATTCCCATTCCTGAGATCCAGGATTCGGGATTTGCATCCATCTCGGTCGCCCTCCATCCTAAAGACCAGCTCAGTCATGTGATGGTCCCTCTCCCCCAGATGACCCTGACAAGGTCGCGCTGGAGGCCTTGAGGGGGATATGCTGGAGACTGAGGCAGGTCACCCCCTCACTGTCTGCTCTGGGACAGGGGATGGGTCAGGGGGCAGCGTGAATGAAGGACTGTGGGGTGGGGGAAGGTCACTCACCCTGGGTTACGCTGGGGCGAGGGGAGAGAGAGCCCGTTGTCCTGGGGAGACTCTGTCCTGAGTTTGTCGTCAACGATGATGTTGTTGGGTTTTGTGCCGCTGGATAGAGGGAGAGAGAGAGAGAGTTAATCACATCATCCCCCCCAGACATTCAATGGTATTCCCCTCCCTGACCCACTCCCCCCTCAGTAACAGCAGTGTGTACCATCCCCTCCCTGACCCACTCCCCCCTCAGTAACAGCAGTGTGTACCATCCCCTCCCTCCCCCCACCCCCCTCAGTAACAGCATTGTGTATCATCCCCTCCCTGCCCCCACCCCCCCTCAGTAACAGCAGTGTGTACCATCATCTCCCACCCCCACCCCCACCTCAGTAACAGCAGTGTGTACCATCCCCTCCCTCCCCCCCACCCCCCTCAGTAACAGCAGTGTGTACCATCCCCTCCCTCCCCCCACCCCCCTCAGTAATGGCAGTCTGTACCATCCCCTCCCTCCCCCCACCCCCCCTCAGTAACGGCAGTGTGTACCATCCCCTCCCCCCCACCCCCCTCAGTAACATCAGTGTGTATCATCCCCTCCCTCAGTAACGGCAGTGTGTACCATCCCCTCCCCCCCACCCCCCTCAGTAACATCAGTGTGTACCATACCCTCCCTCCCCCCACCCCCCCTCAGTAACAGCAGTGTGTATCATCCCCTCCCTCAGTAACAGCAGTGTGTACCATCCCCTCCCTCCCCCCACCCCCCCTCAGTAACATCAGTGTGTACCATCCCCTCCCTCCCCCCACCCCCCTCAGTAACAGCAGTGTATACCATCCCCTACCTCCCCCCTCCCCCCTCAGTAACAGCAGTGTGTACCATCCCCTCCCTCCCCCCACCCCCCTCAGTAACAGCAGTGTGTACCATCCCCTCCCTCCCCCCACCCCCCTCAGTAACAGCAGTGTGTACCATCCCCTCCGTCCCCCCACCCCCCTCAGTAACAGCAGTGTGTACCATCCCCTCCCTCCCCCCCACCCCCCCAGTAACAGCAGTGTGTACCGTCCCCTCCCTCCCCCCACCCCCCTCAGTAACAGCAGTGTGTACCATTCCCTCCCTCCCCCTACTCCCCTCAGTAACAGCAGTGTGTACCATCCCCTCCCTCCCCCCCACCCCCCCAGTAACAGCAGTGTGTACCGTCCCCTCCCTCCCCCCACCCCCCTCAGTAACAGCAGTGTGTACCATCCCCTCGCTCCCCCCACCCCCCCTCAGTAACAGCAGTGTGTACCATCCCCTCCATCCCCCCCCACCCCCCCTCAGTAACAGCAGTGTGCACCATCCCCTCCCCCCCACCCCCCCTCAGTAACAGCAGTGTGTACCATCCCCTCCCCCCCACCCCCCCTCAATAACAGCAGTGTGTACCATCCCCCCCTGATGGGGGAAGGGAGACCCCCTGGATACAAGGGGCTGAGGGGGTCAACAGGTAACACTCAAATGAAATCTAACCATGGCCGAATCCGCACATCGACTCATAGAGTCTGACAGAAGGGAAACAGACCATTCTGCCCAACCTGTCCCTGCTATCCCAGTATCCCAGTCTCACCCTGTCCCGTTTACCAGAATCTGGCCCATGTCCCGGTAAATCCTTCCTAGTCAGGTCCCCATCCAGATGCCCATCCCAGATCCACATAATTCCCATTCCTGAGATCCAGGATTCGGGATTTGCATCCATCTCGGTCGCCCTCCATCCTAAAGACCAGCTCAGTCATGTGATGGTCCCTCTCCCCCAGATGACCCTGACAAGGTCGCGCTGGAGGCCTTGAGGGGGATATGCTGGAGACTGAGGCAGGTCACCCCCTCACTGTCTGCTCTGGGACAGGGGATGGGTCAGGGGGCAGCGTGAATGAAGGACTGTGGGGTGGGGGAAGGTCACTCACCCTGGGTTACGCTGGGGCGAGGGGAGAGAGAGCCCGTTGTCCTGGGGAGACTCTGTCCTGAGTTTGTCGTCAACGATGATGTTGTTGGGTTTTGTGCCGCTGGATATGGGGAGAGAGAGAGAGAGTTAATCACATCATCCCCCCCAGACATTCAATGGTATTCCCCTCCCTGACCCACACCCCCCTCAGTAACAGCAGTGTGTACCATCCCCTCCCCCCGACCCCCCCTCAGTAACAGCAGTGTGTACCATCCCCTCCCCCCCACCCCCCTCAGTAACATCAGTGTGTACCATCCCCTCCCTCCCCCCCCACCCCCCTCAGTAACAGCAGTGTGTACCATCCCCTCTCTCCCCCCACCCCCCTCAGTAACAGCAGTGTGTATCATCCCCTCCCTCAGTAACAGCAGTGTGTACCATCCCCTCCCCCGACCCCCCCTCAGTAACAGCAGTGTGTACCATCCCCTCCCCCCCACCCCCCTCAGTAACAGCAGTGTGTACCATCCCCTCCTCCCCACCCCCCCTCAGTAACAGCAGTGTGTACCATCCCCTCCCCCCCCAACCCCTCAGTAACAGCAGTGTGTACCATCCCCTCCCCCCCACCCACCTCAGTAACGGCAGTGTGTACCATCCGCTCCCTCCCCCCACTCCCCTCAATAACAGCAGTGTGTACCATCCCCCCCTTGATGGGGGAGGGAGACCCCCTGGATACAGGGGACTGAGGGGGTCAACAGGGAACACCCAAATGAAATCTAACCATGGCCGAATCCGCACATCGACTCATAGAGTCTGACAGAAGGGAAATAGACCATTCTGCCCAACCTGTCCCTGCTATCCCAGTATCCCAGTCTCACCCTGTCCCGTTTACCAGAATCTGGCCCATGTCCCGGTAAACCCTTCCGAGTCCAGTCCCCATCCAGATGCCCATCCCAGATCCACATAATTCCCATTCCTGAGATCCAGGATTCGGGATTTGCATCCATCTCGGTCACCCTCCATCCTAAAGACCAGCTCAGTCATGTGATGGTCCCTCTCCCCGAGATGACCCTGACAAGGTCGCGCTGGAGGCCTTGAGGGGGATATGCTGGAGACTGAGGCAGGTCACCCCCTCACTGTCTGCTCTGGGTCAGGGGATGGGTCAGGGGGCAGTGTGAATGAAGGACAGCGGGGTGGGGGAAAGGTCACTCACCCTGGGTTATGGGCTGGGTAGGGGTGAGTGCGGGATGTTCCTCTGCCATGTCTGTCATCCGTGTAGTTGGTGTTGGGGATTGCATTCCTGGAAATGGAGAGAGAGAGAGAGAGTTAATCACATCGCCACCATCACATCCCCCCCCCGGATACTCAATGGGGTTCCCATCCCTGTCTCCCCCCTCCCCCCCCACCCCCCAACATCCTGGGGGTCAGCACTGACCAGAAACCCACCAGGACCCACCACCTCAACCCAGCGGCTCCAAGAGCAGGTCAGAGGCTGGGAATCCTGCAGCGAGTAACTCCCCTCCTGACTCCCCCCAAAGCCTGTCCCCCCCATCGACAAGGCCCAAGGCAGGAGGGGGGAGGGAATCCATCTTCTTGTTACTCCTACCAAAGTGAATCACTTCACACTTAGCTACATTGAACTCCATTTGCCACCTTTCTGCCCAGCTCTGCAGCTTATCTATATCCCGCTGTAACCTGCCACATCCTTCCTCACTGTCAACAACTCCACCGACTTTCGTATCATCCGCAAACTTGCTCACCCAGCCTTCTAGCCCTTCCTCCAGGTCATTTATAAAAATGACAAACAGCAATGGTCCCAAAACAGATCCTTGCGGAACGCCGCTAGTAACTGCACTCCAAGGTTAACCTTTACCATCAACTACTACCCTCTGTCTCCTTCCAGCCAGCCAATTCCTAATCCAAACCTCCAACTCACCCTCAATGCCATACCTCTGTATTTTTTGCAGTAGCCTACCATGGGGAACCTTATCGAACGCCTTGCTAAAATCCATATACACCACATCCACTGCTTTACCCTTGTCCACCTCCTTAGTCACCTTCTCAAAGGACTCAATAAGGTTTGTGAGGCACGACCTGCCCTTCACAAAACCATGCTGACTATCCTTGATCACATTATTCCTATCCAGATGTTCATAAATCCTATCCCTTACAATTCTCTCTAAGACTTTGCCCACCACAGAAGTGAGACTCACTGGCCTATAGTTACTAGGGCTATCCCTACTCCCCTTCTTGAATAAGGGAACCACATTCGCCATCCTCCAGTCTTCTGGCACTATTCCTGTAGACAACGAAGACATAAAAATCCAGGCCAATGGCTCCGCTATCTCCTCCCTAGCTTCCCAGAGAATCCTAGGATAAATGCCATCAGGCCCAGGGGACTTATCTATTTTCACCCTTTCCAGTATTCCCCAGACCTCTTCCCTACGTACCTCAAGGTCATCCATTCGAATCACTTCTGACTCAATATTCACACCAGCAACAATGTCCTGTTCCTGAGTGAATACTGACAAAAAGTATTGATTTAGTGTCTCTCCAATCTCCTCCGCCTCCACGCACAACTTCCCACTACTATCCTTGACTGGACCGATACCTACCCTAGCCATTCTTTGTAGTGGTTCTGTTCGCTGAGCTGGAAGTTTTTGTTGCAAACGTTGCGTCCCCTGGCTAGGCGACATCATCGGTGCTCTGGAGCCTCCTGCGAAGCGCTTCTTTGATGTTTCTTCCGGTATTTATAGTGGTCTGTCCTTGCCGCTTCCGGGTGTCAGTTTCAGCTGTCCGCTGTAGTGGTTGGTATATTGGGTCCAGGTCGATGTGTTTGTTGATGGAGTTTGTGGATGAATGCCATGCCTCTAGGAATTCCCTGGCTGTTCTCTGTCTGGCTTGCCCTATGGTAGTAGTGTTTTCCCAGTCGGATTCATGTTGCTTGTTGTCTGAGTGTGTGGCTACTAGGGATAGCTGGTCGTGTCATTTCGTGGCTAGCTGATGTTCATGTATGCGGATTGTTAGCTGTCTTCCTGTTTGTCCTATATAGTGTTTTGTGCAGTCCTTGCATGGGATTTTATAAACTACATTAGTTTTGCTCATGCTGGGTATTGGCTCCTTTGTTCTAGTAAGTTGTTGTCTGAGTGTGGATGTTGGTTTGTGTGCTGTTATGAGTCCTAAGGGTCGCAGTAGTCTGGCTGTCAGTTCTGAAACGCTCCTGATGTATGGTAGTGTGGATAGTCCTTTTGGTTGTGGCATGTGCTCGTTCCGTGGTCTATCTCTTAGGCATCTGGTGATAAAGTTGCGTGGGTATCCGTTTTTGGCGAATACCTTGTATAGGTGTTCCTCTTCCTCTTTTCGCAGTTCTGGTGTACTGCAGTGTGTTGTGGCTCTTTTGAATAGTGTCCTGATGCAGCTTCGTTTGTGTGTGTTGGGGTGGTTACTTTCATAGTTTAGGACTTGGTCTGTGTGTGTTGGTTTCCTGTGTACCCTTGTGGTGAATTCTCCGTTGGGTGTTCTCTCTACTAACACGTCTAGGAATGGGAGTTGGCTATCCTTTTCCTCTTCTCTCGTGAATCGGATTCCTGTGAGTGTGGCGTTGATGATTCGGTGTGTTTCTTCTATTTCCGTGTTTTTGATGATTACGAAAGTGTCATCGACGTATCTGACCCAGAGTTTGATTCAACCCCAACACACACAAACGAAGCTGCATCAGGACACTATTCAAAAGAGCCACAACACACTGCAGTACACCAGAACTGCGAAAAGAGGAAGAGGAACACCTATACAAGGTATTCGCCGAAAACGGATACCCACGCAACTTTATCACCAGATGCCTAAGAGATAGACCACGGAACGAGCACATGCCACAACCAAAAGGACTAGCCACACTACCATACGTCAGGAGCGTTTCAGAACTGACAGCCAGACTACTGCGACCCTTAGGACTCATAACGGCACACAAACCAACAGCCATGCTCAGACAACAACTCACTAGAACAAAGGAGCCAATACCCAGCATGAGCAAAACTAATGTAGTTTATAAAATCCCATGCAAGGACTGCACAAAACACTATATAGGACAAACAGGAAGACAGCTAACAATCCGCATCCATGAAAACCAACTAGCCACGAAACGACATGACCAGCTATCCCTAGTAGCCACACACTCAGACAACAAGCAACATGAATTCGACTGGGAAAACACTACTACCATAGGGCAAGCCAGACAGAGAACAGCCAGGGAATTCCTAGAGGCATGGCATTCATCCCCAAACTCCATCAACAAACACATCGACCTGGACCCAATATACCAACCACTACAGCGGACAGCTGAAACTGACACCCGGAAGCGACAAGGACAGACCACTATAAATACCGGAAGAAACATCAAAGAAGCGCTTCGCAGGAGGCTCCAGAGCACTGATGATGTCTCCTAGCCAGGGGACGAAACGTTTGCAACAAAAACTTCCAGCTCAGCAAACAGAACCACAACAACAAGCACCCGAGCTACAAATCTTCGCACAAACTTTGAGTCATCCTTTTATTCCTGACATACCTATAGAAAGCCTTTGGGTTTTCCCTAATCCTACCAACTAAGGACTTTTCATGTCCCCTCCTCGCTGCTCTTAGCTCTCTCTTTAGATCCTTCCTGGCTACCTTATAACTCTCAATCGCCCCAACTGAACCTTCACGCCTCATCTTTACATAGGCCGCCCTCTTCCCTTTAACAAGGGATTCCAATTCCTTACTAAACCACGGCTCCCTCACAAGGCCCTTCCCTCCCTGCCTGACAGGTACATACTTATCAAGGACACCCAATAGCTGCTCCTTGAACAAGCTCCGTATATCATTTGTGCCCTTCCATTGAAGCCTACTTTTAAAAGCCATACATCCTAAGTCATGCCTCACCGCATCATAATTTCCCTGCCCCCAGCTATAACTCTTGCCCTGCAGTGCACACTTATCCCTCTCCATCACTAGAGTAAAAGTCACCGAGTTGTGGTCACTGTCCCCGAAGTGCTCACCTACCTCCAAGTCTAACACCTGGCCTGGTTCATTACCTAGAACCAAATCCAGTATGGCCTCACCTCTTGTTGGCCTGTCTACATATTGTGTCAGGAAACCCTCCTGCACACATTGGACAAACACCGACCCATCTAACGACCTCGAGCTATAGCTCTCCCAGTCAATATCTGGGAAGTTAAAGTCCCCCATAACAACCACCCTGCTACCTTCACTCTTCTCCTGAATCATCCTCGCAATACTTTCCTCTACGTCTCTCGGACTATTAGGAGGCCTGTAGAAAACACCTAACAGGGTGACCTCACCTTTCCTATTTCTAACCTCAGCCCAAACTACCTCAGATGGCAAGTCCTCTTCCATTGTCCATTCCACTGCTGTGATACTGTCTTTGACAAGCAATGCCACACCTCCCCCTCTTTTACCCCCATCTCTGATCCTACTAAAACATTTAAACCCTGGAACCTGCAACAGCCATTCCTGTCCCTGTTCTACCCACGTCTCTGTAATGGCCACAACATCGAAGTCCCAGGTACCAACCCACGCTGCAAGTTCACCTACCTTATTTCTTATACTTCTGGCATTGAAGTATACACACTTCAAGCCACCCTTCTGTTTACAGGCACCCTCCTTCGAGATCGATGCCATGTTCCTAACCTCCCTACACTCAAGGTCCTGTACCCTAAAGCTACAGTCCAGGTTCCCATGTCCCTGCAGAGTTAGTTTAAACCCTCCCAAAGAGCACTAGCAAACCTCCCCCCAAGGATACTGGTGCCCCTCAGGTTCAGGTGTAGACCATCCTTTTTATAGAGGTCCCACCTTCCCCAGAAAGAACCCCAGTTGTCCAGAAACCGGAATCCCTCCCTCCTGCACCATGCCTGTAGCCACGCATTTAACTGTTCTCTCTCCCTATTCCTCGACTCTCTATCACGTGGCACGGGTAACAAACCAGAGACAACAACTCTGTTCGTTGTAGCTCTGAGCTTCCTACCTAGCTCCCTGAAAGCCTGTCTGACATCCTCACCCCTCTTCCTACCTATGTCGTTGGTGCCAACGTGGACCACGATCTGGGGCTGCTCCCCCTCCCCCTTAAGGACCCGGAAAACACGATCAGCGACATCACGTACCCTTGCACCTGGGAGGCAACATACCAAACGTGAGTCCCTGTCGCCCCCACAAAACCGTCTGTCTGTGCCCCTCACTATTGAGTCCCCAAGAACTATCACTCTACCTTTCTCCACCCTTCCCTTCTGAGCAACGGGGCCAGGCTCCGTGCCAGAGGCCTGAACCTCGTTGCTTACCCCTGGTAAGACATCCCCCCACAAGTATCCAAAACGGTATACTTGTTCTTGAGGGGAATGACCGCAGGGGGTCCCTGCACTGGCTGCTTCCTCCCACTCCCCCCTCACTGTCACCCATCTCTCTATAACTTTCGGAGTAACTACTTCCCTAAACCTCTGATCTATGACCTCCTCTGCCTCCCGAATGATCCGCAGTTCATCCAACTCCAGCTCCAGTTCCCTAACACGGTCTTGGAGGGGCTGGAGGTGGGTGCACTTCCTGCACCCATATGCTGGAGACTGAGGCAGGTCACCCCCTCACTGTCTGCTCTGGGACAGGGGATGGGTCAGGGGGCAGTGTGAATGAAGGACTGTGGGGTGGGGGAAAGGTCACTCACCCTGGGTTATGGGCTGGGTAGGGGTGAGTTCGGGATGTTCCTCTGCCATGTCTGTCATCCGTGTAGTTGGTGTTGGGGATTGCGTTCCTGGAAATGGAGAGAGAGAGAGAGAGTTAATCACATCGCCACCATCACGCCCCCCCCCGGATACTCAATGGGGTTCCCATCCCTGTCTCCCCCCTCCCCACCCCACCCCCCAACATCCTGGGGGTGACCACTGACCAGAAACCCACCAGGACCCACCACCTCAACCCAGCGGCTCCAAGAGCAGGTCAGAGGCTGGGAATCCTGCAGCGAGTGACTCCCCTCCTGACTCCCCCCAAAGCCTGTCCCCCCCCATCGACAAGGCCCAAGGCAGGAGGGGGGAGGGAATACTCCCCACTTGCCCCTGGGTGGGGGCAGCTCCAACAACACTCGAGAAGCTCCACACCATCCAGGGACAAAGCAGCCCCCGGCCCCACACCCACAAACATCCCCTCCCTCCCCCACCCCCCCTCAGTAACAGCAGTGTGTACCATCCCCTCCCTCCCCCCCACCCCCTCAGTAACAGCAGTGTGTACCATCCCCTCCCTCCCCCCACCCCCCCTCAGTAACAGCAGTGTGTACCATCCCCTCCCTCCCCCAACCCCCCTCAGTAACAGCAGTGTGTACCATCCCCTCCCTTCCCCCACCCCACCTCAGTAACAGCAGTGTGTACCATCCCGTCCCTCCCCCACCCCCACCCCCCTCAGTAACAGCAGTGTGTACCATCCCCTCCCTCACCCCACCCCCCCTCAGTAACAGCAGTGTGTACCATCCCCCCCGATGGGGGAAGGGAGACCCCCTGGATACAGGGGGCTTAGGGGGTCAACAGGTAACACTCAAATGAAATCTAACCATGGCCGAATCCGCACATCGACTCATAGAGTTCAACAGAAGGGAAATAGACCATTCTGCCCAACCTGTCCCTGCTATCCCAGTATCCCAGTCTCACCCTGTCCCGTTTACCAGAATCTGGCCCATGTCCCGGTAAACCCTTCCGAGTCCAGTCCCCATCCAGATGCCCATCCCAGATCCACATAATTCCCATTCCTGAGATCCAGGATTCGGGATTTGCATCCATCTCGGTCGCCCTCCATCCTAAAGACCAGCTCAGTCATGTGATGGTCCCTGTCCCCCAGATGACCCTGACAAGGTCGCGCTGGAGGCCTTGAGGGGGATATGCTGGAGACTGAGGCAGGTCACCCCCTCACTGTCTGCTCTGGGACAGGGGATGGGTCAGGGGGCAGCGTGAATGAAGGACTGTGGGGTGGGGGAAGGTCACTCACCCTGGGTTACGCTGGGGCGAGGGGAGAGAGAGCCCGTTGTCCTCGGGAGACTCTGTCCTGAGTTTGTCGTCAACGATGATGTTGTTGGGGTTTGTGCCGCTGGATAGAGGGAGAGAGAGAGAGAGTTAATCACATCACCCCCCAGACATTCAATGGTATTCCCCTCCCTGACCCACTCCCCCCTCAGTAACAGCAGTGTGTACCCTCCCACCCCCCCTCAGTAACAGCAGTGTGTACCATCCCCTCCCTCCCCCCACCACCCCCAGTAACAGCAGTGTGTACCATCCCCTCCCTCCCCCCCCCAGCCCCCTCAGTAACAGCAGTGTGTACCATCCCCTGGCTCCCCTCACCCCCCTCAGTAACAGCAGTGTGTACCATCCCCTGGCTCCCCCCACTCCCCTCAGTAACATCAGTGTGTACCATCCCCCCCCAAGCCCCCCCTCAGTAACAGCAGTGTGTACCATCCCCTCCCTCCCCCACACCCCCCCTCAGTAACAGCAGTGTGTACCATCCTCTTCCTCCTCCCACCCCCCTCAGTAACAGCAGTGTGTACCACCCCCTCCCTCTCCCACCCCCCCTCAGTAACAGCAGTGTGTACCATCCCCTCCCTCCCCCCACTTTCCTCAGTAACAGCAGTGTGTACCATCCCCTCCCTCCCCCCAACCCCCTCAGTAACAGCAGTGTGTACCATCCCCTCCCTCCCCCACACCCCCCTCAGTAACAGCAGTGTGTGCCATTCCCTCCCTCCCCCCACCCCCCCTCAGTAACAGCAGTGTGTACCATCCTCTCCCTCCCTCCCCCACCCCCCCTCAGTAACAGCAGTGTGTACCATCCCCTCCCTCCCCCCACCCCCCCTCAGTAACAGCAGTGTGTACCATCCCCTCCCTCCCCCATCCCCCTCAGTAACAGCAGTGTGTACCATCCCCCCCCACACCCCCTCAGTAACAGCAGTGTGTACCCTCCCTCCCCCTCAGTAACAGCAGTGTGTACCATCCCCTCCCTCCCCTCACCCCCCTCAGTAACAGCAGTGTGTACCATCCCCTCCCTCCCCCCCACCCCCCCTCAGTAACAGCAGTGTTTTCCATCCCCTCCCCCCCCACTCCCCCTCAGTAACAGCAGTGTGTACCATCCCCTCCCTCCCCCCACCCCCCCTCAGTAACAGCAGTGCGTACCATCCCCCCCTTGATGGGGGAAGGGAGACCCCCTGGATACAAGGGGCCTAGGGGGTCAACATCTAACACCCAAATGAAATCTAACCATGGCCGAATCCGCACATCGACTCATAGAGTCTGACAGAAGGGAAACAGACCATTCTGCCCAACCTGTCCCTGCTATCCCAGTATCCCAGTCTCACCCTGTCCCGTTTACCAGAATCTGGCCCATGTCCCGGTAAATCCTTCCTAGTCAGGTCCCCATCCAGATGCCCATCCCAGATCCACATAATTCCCATTCCTGAGATCCAGGATTCGGGATTTGCATCCATCTTGGTCGCCCTCCATCCTAAAGACCAGCTCAGTCATGTGATGGTCCCTCTCCCCCAGATGACCCTGACAAGGTCGCGCTGGAGGCCTTGAGGGGGATATGCTGGAGTCTGAGGCAGGTCACCCCCTCACTGTCTGCTCTGGGACAGGGGATGGGTCAGGGGGCAGCGTGAATGAAGGACTGTGGGGTGGGGGAAGGTCACTCACCCTGGGTTACGCTGGGGCGAGGGGAGAGAGAGCCCGTTGTCCTGGGGATACTCTGTCCTGAGTTTGTCGTCAACGATGATGTTGTTGGGTTTTGTGCCGCTGGATATGGGGAGAGAGAGAGAGAGTTAATCACATCACCCCCCAGACATTCAATGGTATTCCCCTCCGTGACCCACTCCCCCCTCAGTAACAGCAGTGTGTACCCTCCCTCCCCCTCAGTAACAGCAGTGTGTACCATCCCCTCCCTCCCCCCCACCCCCCTCAGTAACAGCAGTGTGTACCATCCCCTCCCTCCCCCCACCCCCCCTCAGTAACAGCAGTGCGTACCATCACCCCCTTGATGGGGGAGGGAGACCCCCTGGATACAGGGGGCTTAGGGGGTCAACAAGTAACACTCAAATGAAATCTATCCATGGCCGAATCCGCACATCGACTCATAGAGTCTGACAGAAGGGAAACAGACCATTCTGCCCAACCTGTCCCTGCTATCCCAGTATCCCAGTCTCACCCTGTCCCGTTTGCCAGAACCTGGCCCATATCCCGGTAAATCCTTCCGAGTCCAGTCCCCATCCAGATGCCCATCCCAGATCCACATAATTCCCATTCCTGAGATCCAGGATTCGGGATTTGCGTCCATCTCGGTCGCCCTCCATCCTAAAGACCAGCTCAGTCATGTGATGGTCCCTCTCCCCCAGATGACCCTGACAAGGTCGCGCTGGAGGCCTTGAGGGGAATATGCTGGAGACTGAGGCAGGTCACCCCCTCACTGTCTGCTCTGGGACAGGGGATGGGTCAGGGGGCAGCGTGAATGAAGGACTGTGGGGTAGGGGAAGGTCACTCACCCTGGGTTACGCTGGGGCGAGGGGAGAGAGAGCCCGTTGTCCTGGGGATACTCTGTCCTGAGTTTGTCGTCAACGATGATGTTGTTGGGTTTTGTGCCGCTGGATAGAGGGAGAGAGAGAGAGAGTTAATCACATCACCCCCCAGACATTCAATGGTATTCCCCTCCCTGACCCACTCCCCCCTCAGTAACAGCAGTGTGTACCCTCCCTCCCCCTCAGTAACAGCAGTGTGTACCATCCCCTCCCTCCCCACCACCCACCTCAGTAACAGCAGTGCGTACCATCCCCTCCCTCCCCCCCACCCCCCCTCAGTAACAGCAGTGTGTACCATCCCCTCCCTCCCCCCACCCCCCCTCAGTAACAGCAGTGTGTACCATCCCCTCCCTTCCCCCCACCCCCCCTCAGTAACAGCAGTGTGTACCATCCCGTCCCTCCCCCCACCCCCCCTTAGTAACAGCAGTGTGTACCATCCCCTCCCTCCCCCCCACCCCCCCTCAGTAACATCAGTGTGTACCATCCCCTCCCTCCCCCTCAGTAACAGCAGTGTTTACCATCCCCTCCCTCTCCCACCCCCCTCAGTAACATCAGTGTGTACCATCCCCCCCCAAGCCCCCCCTCAGTAACAGCAGTGTGTACCATCCCCTCCCTCCCCCACACCCCCCCTCAGTAACAGCAGTGTGTACCATCCTCTTCCTCCTCCCACCCCCCTCAGTAACAGCAGTGTGTACCACCCCGTCCCTCTCCCACCCCCCCCCAGTAACAGCAGTGTGTACCATCCCCTCCCTCCCCCCACTTTCCTCAGTAACAGCAGTGTGTACCATCCCCTCCCTCCCCCCACCCCCCTCAGTAACAGCAGTGTGTACCATCCCCTCCCTCCCCCCACCCCCCCTCAGTAACAGCAGTGTGTACCATCCCCTCCCTCCCCCCACCCCCCCTCAGTAACAGCAGTGTGTACCATCCCCTCCCTCCCCCCACCCCCCCTCAGTAACAGCAGTGTGTACCATCCCCTCCCTCCCCCCCACCCCCCCTCAGTAACAGCAGTGTGTACCATCCCGTCCCTCCCCCCACCCCCCCTTAGTAACAGCAGTGTGTACCATCCCCTCCCTCCCCCCCACCCCCCCTCAGTAACATCAGTGTGTACCATCCCCTCCCTCCCCCTCAGTAACAGCAGTGTTTACCATCCCCTCCCTCTCCCACCCCCCTCAGTAACATCAGTGTGTACCATCCCCCCCCAAGCCCCCCCTCAGTAACAGCAGTGTGTACCATCCCCTCCCTCCCCCACACCCCCCCTCAGTAACAGCAGTGTGTACCATCCTCTTCCTCCTCCCACCCCCCTCAGTAACAGCAGTGTGTACCACCCCGTCCCTCTCCCACCCCCCCCAGTAACAGCAGTGTGTACCATCCCCTCCCTCCCCCCACTTTCCTCAGTAACAGCAGTGTGTACCATCCCCTCCCTCCCCCCACCCCCCTCAGTAACAGCAGTGTGTACCATCCCCTCCCTCCCCCCACCCCCCCTCAGTAACAGCAGTGTGTACCATCCCCTCCCTCCCCCACACCCCCCTCAGTAACAGCAGTGTGTGCCATTCCCTCCCTCCCCCCACCCCCCCTCAGTAACAGCAGTGTGTACCATCCCCTCCCTCCCTCCCCCACCCCCCCTCAGTAACAGCACTGTGTACCATCCCCTCCCTCCCCCCACCCACACTCAGTAACAGCAGTGTGTACCATCCCCTCCCTCCCCCCACCCCCCTCAGTAACAGCAGTGTGTACCATCCCCTCCCCCCACCTCAGTAACATCAGTGTGTACCATCCCCTCCCCCACCCCCCCTCAGTAACAGCAGTGTGTACCATCCCCTCCCTCCCCCATCCCCCTCAGTAACAGCAGTGTGTACCATCCCCCCCCACACCCCCTCAGTAACAGCAGTGTGTACCATCCAATCCCTCCCCCACCCCCCCCCAGTAACAGCAGTGTGTACCATCTCCTCCCTCCCCCCACCCCACTCAGTAACAGCAGTGTGTACCATCCCCCCCTCCCCCAACCCCCCCTCAGTAACAGCAGTGTGTACCATCCCCTCCCTCCCCCCACCCCCCTCAGTAACAGCAGTGTGTACCATCCCCTCCCTCCCCCCACCCTCCTCAGTAACAGCAGTGTGTCCCATCCCCCTCCTGCAAGTTCCCCTCCGAGCCCCTCCCCATCCCGACTTGGAAATCTATCGGCCGTTCCTTCCTGGGTCAGAATCCTGGGATTCCCTCCCTCAGGGACATTGTGGGTCTACCCTACAGCACATGGGCTGCAGCGGGTCAGGGAGGCAGCTCACCCCCACCTTTCCAAGGGGGGCAACTAGGGACGGGGGGGGAATACTGGCAACAGACACCTCAACCTGAGAGAGAGGGTAAAGGGAGGGCTGCAGATGCTGGAGGTCAGAGTCGAGAGGTGGTGCTGGAAAAACACAGCAGCGTCCAAGGGGCAGGGGAATCGACATTTCGGACATCAGCCCTTCATCACGGAACATCGGAGAGCGCACTTGGCCAGACTATCCCAGAAACACCCAGAATGGCCTCAGCAGGGGCCAAACAGGCTGACAAGTGAACCCCGAGAGTAGTTACAGACAACGGAGTACACTCCCTCAAAACACGCTCACAATACCCAGTCAACGGAGGTGTCCCAGGGACCCGGGGCAGTATCCTTACACACCGATACCAAACCCACACACAGAGCTGGTGAGACAGAGAGAGGCAGCCTCTCTCCCAGGACAGGAGCAATGAGCTGCAGTCTCCCGCTCCCATCGAGACTGTCAGGGTGTTACACTGCATTGGTCATCAGGACATCCTCTCCATCTCTGCTTTGCAATTACTTCATTCCCAAATACACTGTATCCTGTCCCATTTTCATCCACCTTTCTCCTCCAAGACCCCTCTCACCCCTGCCTTCACTGTCAGCTCGTGGGAGAGAGTTCCCAGCCTCCTGGACAGGCTGGTTCAGCTTTGGTCAATTTCATTTGTCAACCCTAACCTGCACATCCCTGGGCACTATGGGACAATATCCCATGGCCAATCCACCCTAACCTGCACATCCCTGGGCACTATGGGACAATTTCCCATGGCCAATCCACCCTAACCTGCACATCCCTGGGCACTATGGGACAATATCCCATGGCCAATCCACCCTAACCTGCACATCCCTGGGCACTATGGGACAATTTCCCATGGCCAACCCACCCTAACCTGCACATCCCTGGGCACTATGGGACAATTTCCCATGGCCAACCCACCCTAACCTGCACATCCCTGGGCACTATGGGACAATTTCCCATGGCCAACCCACCCTAACCTGCACATCCCTGGGCACTATGGGACAATTCCCCATGGCCAATCCACCCTAACCTGCACATCCCTGGGCACTATGGGACAATTCCCCATGGCCAACCCACCCTAACCTGCACATCCCTGGGCACTATGGGACAATTTCCCATGGCCAATCCACCCTAACCTGCACATCCCTGGGCACTATGGGACAATTTCCCATGGCCAATCCACCCTAACCTGCACATCCCTGGGCACTATGGGACAATTCCCCATGGCCAACCCACCCTAACCTGCACATCCCTGGGCACTGTGGGACAATTTCCCATGGCCAACCCACCCTAACCTGCACATCCCTGGGCACTATTGGACAATTTCCCATGGCCAACCCACCCTGACCTGCACATCCCTGGGCACTATGGGACAATTTCCCATGGCCAACCCACCCTGACCTGCACATCCCTGGGCACTATGGGACAATTTCCCATGGCCAACCCACCCTAACCTGCACATCCCTGGGCACTATGGAACAATTTCCCATGGCCAACCCACCCTAACCCGCACATCCCTGGGCACTATGGGACAATCTCACTGCTGCGGGAAGGCCATACTCATCAACTCTTTGTCAATCTGACTGGGAACTGGACTCCCTGTCCTCTGCATCATTGGGCAAATTTCTCCGACCCCCTGGCCCTGCCCTCTGAACCCATCCGTCACTGCGCCCACTGACCTATCACCTTCTCCCTCACCTTCGTCCACCAATCACTTTCCTAGTTACCTTCCCCATCCCCCCTCCCCCATTTATCTCTCAGCCCCCCTGGCCCACAAACCTCACTCCTGATAGAACATAGAAGAGTACAGCACAGAACAGGCCCTTCGGCCCATCATGTTGTGCCGAGGTTAAGCCTAACGTCAAATATAGTAACCGAACCTACGCTCCCCCCCACTCCCTGCTCTCCAGGTGCATGTCCCCAGTGACTCTGCCTCCCCCACTGTCGCTGGGAACGTGTTCCTCACACCCACACCTCTCTGTGTAAAGGACCTACCCCCCCGGACATCTCCTTTAGACCTTCCTCCTCATATCTCCAAACCATGACCCCCTCGTCCCCTGTCAACCCTGCCCTGGGGAAAGCTCCCTGGCTATTGGCTCTATCCACGCCCCTCATTACCTTGGACACCTCGATCAGGTCCCCTCTCTCCCTCC